>NC_142608.1:44505198-44668371 GCF_041222555.1 Hakea prostrata | reverse complement strand
ATATTGAACCTCAATTTGAAGGAAGCCCAAAACGAAAAAAAAAAACTCAATTATGGATGAAGAATAGGGGAATTATGGGCAATTTGGTGCAATCAATCACCATATTTGACTGGTGATCTGATGAGATTTAGCAATCAATGTCAATGCATGAAAAGTTTTGGGCTTGCTTTAACTTTGTTTTGTGTTTCATAAGCTTGATATATCTTTCTCCTATTCTAAGTCAAATACGTTGGATTAAAATGCAGTTACCATCCAATTCCTGTGGTATTTTCTCAAGCAAAGGGATCATGTGTATGGGATGCCGATGGCCACAAATATCTGGATTTCCTCTCAGCTTATTCTGCTGTCAATCAGGTAATTTTTTTCTGTATACAGAATGAGCTTTTGACTTATGTGATAGTTACATCAACATCAGATGCTTAATAATCAACTTATTTTATCATTTGGGGCAGGACATCTATAGATGCCTTGTAATACAGAGTACAACATTCCTTCCAAACTTGGTTGATGTAAATCTGTTTTTTGTAATGTTTACCCAACTCTCATACTCTCTCTCATATCACTATGAAGTTTGCTCAGGGAAAATTTTTCAAGTTGTCAGAAAATTCCTTGCACTTATTTCCACCAATTTCCTTTTGTTTTTGTTGGTATACATTGTTGTGGCCCTAACTTAATAGGTGAGCTATTGCGATTAACTGTTGTAACATGGTATCAAAGCCCAAATGCCAGGTGTTGATTCCTAGTATGTGTGAGGGTGTTTTTTTTTTGTGTGTATTGTACCCCTACTTGTATGATTGTATCCCCCAGTGCCACATGCAGAACCATGCGAATGAGTGTGGACTTGCACATACTGAGGATGCTGATATAATTGTTGTGTCCCACTCTAAGCATCTTCAGCTTTCGGCATATAAGAGGTCATAAATTTTGATTGTTTTAAATATAATAATTCAACTCTATAGTATGACATCCAAATTAGCATTACCCAATTTCTGCATGTGCCTTATTATATTCCAGTTTGGCATGACATGTTCAAAGGGTACTGCTCATCAGGCTGGTGGGCTTAGCTGAGGCATTTTACTGAGGTCCAACAGAATCTTTTGTTTTTGAGGATGTCTGTTGATGTCATAAGTGAACAAACACATACTGCTGACTCGTGCTGTAGTAAAACCTGGATTTAAACTTCATCTCTTGCTTCTGGAATGCAGGGACATTGTCATCCAAAGATCATAAAGGCCTTGGTTGAACAGGTAGAAAGGCTTACCCTGAGCTCTAGGGCCTTCTATAATGATAAATTCCCACTACTTGCAGAACGGCTAAAAAGCATATTTGGTTATGACATGGTGCTTCCAATGAATACTGGAGCTGAAGGTGTGGAAACAGCTCTGAAGTTGGCAAGGAAGTGGGGTTATGAAAAGAAAAAGATCCCGAAGGATGAGGTATGATTCAATTAGTCAGCCATGGAATGTCAAGCTTATTTATGGAGATATTTCTTTGGTTGATGCCAGTGGTCCAAATACAATATTTTTAATGAACTGATGGGTTGTGGCTGATGATGTCTCTTTGACGATCTGTTTGTGATAAAATTGCATGTTTTGGTCTTTGGTAGTTTCACCTAAATAACTCTTAAAATTTATTGACATAAATTGTGAGTCCTGTGAGTTCCTTGTGAATGAATCTGCTTAATAGTAATGGTAGAAATAATCCTTGGAGAGCAATGATATCATTGGGTTCTTTAGCATTGATCCACCAATTTTTGAAAATCTTTTCTTCTTCGAGTTCCAGTACTTGGGTTCTAGCCGATTCATGACCAGTACCAACCTTCTGGACTGATTCAAATTGGAATCCATAGGAAGCCGATCCTGTGGCTTTTGGGTTTTTTTTTTAAACTATGACTTAGTATTTGTAATATCATATTATCATGTCTCATCTTCTCACCAATCTTGTGGTGCATTAAACTTGAAATAACATAAGGGCCTTTGAGAAAAATTACTTTGATCATATAATGTTGATTTAAGCAGAGGACCTATCTGTTTCTTGAGTTTAGCCTTCTAGAGTGTTTATAAGTTTATAAATGGCTTAGAGAAAAGCTAAATGATAAATTTCTTTGTTACTCTATCCCACCAAACCTTGTAAAATGGAGAGTGGCTGGTATATTTTAGCTGAGTCTACAACTTTATTACTTATGTATTTCTTATTCCTTTCTTTAGGTTAGTTCTTTTATAGAACTTCCTATTGATGAGTAAGTTGTTATTTCTTACTAAAGACCAAAATAGTGATCTCTTTTGGCTATTGAAAGTTTGCTATGCACTAGGCCGCTCTAAATTAAATCTGCCCATTTACTCCTTAACTTAGTTTTCATTTTTGAATTGTGTTTAACCATCTAGATTTTGTTTTTAGGATAGGACACAAGTGACATTAATTGATCAAGTCTCTAATATCCAATTCCATTTTGTTGGAAAGAGGCCAACTAACAAACTCTGTTCAAACTGAATCATGTTCAGGCTATTATTATTTCATGTTGTCGCTGTTTCCATGGCCGTACCATTGGTGTGATTTCTATGAGCTGTGACAATGAAGCTACTCGTGGTTTTGGGCCATTGTTACCTGGCCATCTTAAGGTTGATTTTGGTGATGCTGCTAAACTCGAGAGTATCTTCAAAGGTATATAAATTAAAAAAAATATAAACATGTTAGAGATCTGGTAGATTACATGCAGCCATACAGGAAATAATCATTATCAGTTCAGCTTGGAAAAAAATTATAAGCCAAAAAAGCATATAATTATTTGAATAGTCATAGTAACAAAATTTATTAAATTTTTTATGAGATATCTTAGGAGTAAGCCATTGGATGGTGGATCCAGTTCTTGGAGCATGGTCCACCTTACTGCTTTCCCTTTGGTAACTAAATGCATATCTAGGACAAGTCCTGCATTCTTCTTAAGTTTTGGTTGAGAGCTGTAGTCATTCTCATAGCCATTCTAAATGTCATCACTCTAATCATTGACTTCTTTCTGGATTGCAGAGAAGGGAGACCGGATTGCTGGATTTTTATTTGAACCCATTCAAGGAGAGGCTGGGGTATGTCTCCTTGGGATAGGAACTGGCTAGTTGGATGATGCTTACAAACTTTATCAACTATTCCTTGTGTAACTGAATCCAGTGCAATTGGTTTAGAACTGCCTAATCAAATTATCAAATCCTTATTGGATAGTTGTTTATTTTTTCCTGAAAGTTTGAACAAATTCTCTTTTGTTAATTTGATTTCTGTCTCTTCTCTCCTTTTCTCTAGGTTATAGTTCCACCAGATGGTTACCTAAAAGCTGTGAGAGATCTGTGCTCAAAATACAATGTTCTAATGATTGCTGATGAAATACAAACTGGCATAGCGCGCACTGGAAAAATGCTGGCTTGTGACTGGGAAGATGTTCGACCTGATGTTGTGGTAAGGCGTTTTAATTTCTTTATGTGTAAAAATCTGACAAGCCATCAAGGAGCACACACTTTTTATTTATTTTAGTGTTGCTTATATTATGTTGGCATGGACATAGATTTAACATCAATCTGGTGTTCCATTTAGAAGTTCCTTAATGTTATAAATTACTAGGTAACACTTTAAAGTTTGTGATTGTTAAAATCTTATTTACGAGGCTAAGCTTTAAAGTGTGTGACAGCCATATGGAAGACATGCTAGTGTTTCTAGGTTATTCAGATTTCACACCTTTCATAGAGGTGTCCTACCCTAAAAATATTGGATTAGCATATACTGCCACCACTTATTCTGACTTTTGATTTTGACCAAGGAGATGATTGACTAATTGAATAGTGAGACTCATTTCATGTGCACCATATGTATGGCATCTGAGTGATGGGAAATTTTAACTATGCAACAACCTCACACCAAACAAGTCCATGCATCTGTTCCAAAGCTGCTTTCTAAATTTTATTAGATACATGAACAAAAGTATATGGTTTTGGCAGTTTGAACAGATCTAAGAATCAATTGGGGCATGGTTTTATCTTTACACTTATGGAATTATTGCCAGCTCTAGTATGACCCTGAAACTCTGTCATTTCAAGAAAATAATGTTCCATAAGACACTTTTATTTAGTGTTAGAGGCCAAACAAGCATGTACCTCAGCGGTGCTGTGCTAAATTTTTATTTGTCAATATGTTAAGTCATGTCTGAGCTTTAGCTATATTTTGATACGGATAAATACCTAATTATGCCATTCTGTTGAGAGCTTATTCTTTCTTACCATCTTTGATTTCTAATTTTCTATCAACACTCTTTGATTAAGATTCTAGGAAAAGCAATTGGTGGTGGAGTCATACCTGTAAGTGCTGTTCTTGCAGACAAGGATGTAATGCTATGCATCAAGCCTGGAGAACATGGAAGGTGTGTTGCTTCAAGTGATCTATTTTACCTGAAATTTCTCGGTCAAATTGTTGAAGTGCATGCAAATTATGTTTCGTCATTACATTGGCCTAGGATCTTTAACCACATCAGGCTGTCACTTCATTAAAGTATCATAAGATTCATACCCAAGCTGTATCTCAACCATAGTCCTGTGTAGCGTTCATCTGCAGATATTCGGGTTTTATCCAAAACCAAGTGTAAAGAAGCATGTTTCCAGATATTCATTGATGGCTGCTGTTTAGTCCTTATTCTAGTCGTGTGGTGGCACAACTCAGAAAAGCTGGGTTAGGCACCCAACAAATTTTGAATGAGACCAAAACTGGGGATCCAGCTTGATGCAGTTTAAATTTATGCATGAATTCCAGCACAAGTGGTATCCCTAAATTTAGAGCTCAATCATGCCAAATTGATGTATGGAACAGTGACATTGTGATCCACTCCTGTTATATCTCAATGAGGAACTTAAAGTAGGAATTTTGAAATGAATTGAAAATCTAGCTTCCAAGAAATTGATAAATCTGATTTTGAGACCTTAAGATTTAATTTCCATATTCTCTGGATGTCAGTTCATCTAGGAGGCCAGTTTTGGAAGTGATGTTTCAATATTATAGATTCCTCAACTTATGGTTTTACATAAACCAATATGCATTTCATAGTTTGTATATGTTTGCTTTTTTGATATCATTATTAGCTTTTACAAAATTCTTGCCGATGATTTGATTGTTTTCAGCACCTTTGGTGGAAATCCTTTGGGAAGTGCAATAGCCATTGCCTCTCTAGATGTCATCATTGAGGAGGGACTTGTTGAGAGGTATGATATTTTCATTTCGTGATATCTTCTTCATAATGAAGCCTAGTGATCTGGATTAAAAATTGCACTGTTATATCATAGTGGAAAAAGTGCCTGCTTCAATTAGACACCAACTTAAATACTATAGCTAGTTCTGTTAGTATTAGAAGTGGCTAACTCAGTGAAAATTGCTTGATATAGATATTCAGGTTTTGATATATACTTTTTTTGGGTAGCTTGTTAGTGTTGGTTATACAGCATTATGGCAATGGAAAACTTAAATATTTCTCATTTTGAGTCTTACATGATTGGGATTCTCTTTATTTTCTGAACTTGTAATAAGTGATGATATTATGTTGTTACTTTATAGGGCAGAAAAGTCGGGGCAGGAATTGAGGCAGCAGCTAGTGAAGGTTCAGCAACAGTTCCCTCAGATAGTAAAAGAAGTTCGAGGAAAAGGTTTGCTCAATGCTGTGGAGCTCAATGGCAAAGCTTTGTTCCCTGTTTCTGCTTATGATGTCTGTCTCAAGATGAGGGATAGAGGAATTCTTGCTAAGCCAACACATAACAATATAATTCGATTAACCCCACCACTCTCCATGAGGTAAATAATGCATTATGGACAAATATCCATTCTCAAAAGCTATCCTGATTCAATGTTTTTTCAACAGTAGGCATATGGTGACAGAATCATGGAGGTTAACCATTTAACTGTGGTTTTTTACTCCAAATCATTGACATATTTTGGATGCATTGAAAGGCCACCTGATGTAGCCTCACTGGGATGAGGGTCAATAACCAAGGAACCTAGTTGAGTGGGAAGCAAAATGGTTGCGAGGAGTTTATAGGCTGTTTACAGGGTTTAAGGTTTGTAGGAGAGGTATACTAGGTTTGGCTAAGGTTTATAGGCTTTAGGTTAATGAAATACAAATCTCACCTTCTTGTTGTCTTATTTTTTGGTTTTTCTCAGATTGAAATTCTAGGGTTTCTTGGTGGTGGCTTGGGGTTGGTGTCGAGTGCTAGATGAACGGGAGAGATGGTAACTCTAGAAGGGGAGGGGTTTCTGTGGTGGGGATTGATGGATATGGATATTAGGGTTTTTTTTTTTTTTGGGGGGGGGGGGGGGGGTGTTGGGGTTGAGAAGGTTAGGGCCGTATGGTATTGAGGGAATTTGGATAGGTTTGATGGAGGGGAAGAGAGAAAAGAAGGCTTAAGAATGATGGCTTGCCGGTTGAAGGACTTGTGAATGAAAATTGATTCGAAAAATGCAAGGAGTGCAGGAATTCCTGCACTAGAGGAACCCTAATCAATCCTTCCTGTCTTGCTGCAACTTCTCTTCAATAGTTTTATTTTTTGAAAACTGATTTGTTACAAGCATGAGGCTTTGTATTTAGTCTTTATTGAAAACTCCTAATAGGACTGGACTTCAAAACCAAGTTTAAATGGGACTTCTATTTGAATAGAACTTCTATCTAAAAATTGGACTTCTTCTTGACATAAACTGATTCAAATAGCAACACAAAACATAATTAATCCACTAATAAATTCTGAATGTAACAAGACACAACTGGCTCCAGTTGGGGTGCCCAAAATGACAAAATTGCCCCTGCTGTTGAACCATTCTTCTATGCTGTTGGGCAGCAATCTAGGCCCTCTTTCGGGCCTTGGGGATCTTCTTGGGATGGGTGTGGGGACCTACATCACCAACAGTTGATAGTGCTTTTGGCTTTAGCGACTTGATATATGGACTGCTGGTGGTTAAGTGTTCAGTCCATGGTATAGATTTTTACTCTGAACTTCCAGGTGTTATAAATTCCTGGCCATTGCCAGAATGCCAGTCCAAGGGGTGGCCTATCACTATGAAATGTCAGAATTAGTTCAAGGGTAGGCTACATTTCAATAGGCGCTGAAAACACTTCCCATCTCTACAGTACATGGTACCTCCTAGTAGACTCTTTGCAACCGTGGTAAACTTTATTAGTTTATTACACTCAACACAAATGCCTGGCTTTGATACTCTAAAGATTTTACTACTGCATACCATGTGAATAATGCATATTGAGTCCTCTTTCACAGAGAATTTTGATTCCCAAGAATGATATTGTATGCTTGCTTGCAATTGTCTAATGATGTTCACATTCTTAGGAAGAGCAGGACAATTCTTATCATCTGTCCAGGGTATATTCCAGAGTATGATGTTTTGGCATCTTGATCAGGCTAATTTTGTAATAAATCTTTCAACTGGAATCCAACTGCTACTAAGAGCTTTAGCATAGGGAGTGACACCATTGGCAAAATATTATCTTGTCTTCTTGCATAGTGTGCGCATAACATTAGTTGCAACAAATCATAGAGGCCTTTTTGGTCTTTGGCTTCCCTTTAGAGTTTCATAATATAACATGGCAATTGCCTTGGTTTCTGTTTTTGCATTGACTGATTACAGTATGGATGAGCTCAAAGAAGCTTCAACTGCACTGCATAAAGTTCTGGAGATTGACTTACCAAAGATGAAGCAGCAGAAGCCAGATGCAGTTGCTCCGGCAGACTCTGAGGTTTGTGACCGGTGTGGTCGAAATATGTATGGCCCTTCAGATATCTGAGTTCCATGTGATTTCTACCGCATACTATTGGGTCAATGAGTCCTACATAGCTTCTGACACTACCTTCCCAACCCTTCCAAAGGAGAAGAAAATGTAAGAAGAATTGTTTCTGGGTAATATCCTGGCTGTACTTCTGAACCTACATTTCCTTTTACAAATAAAGAAATATCTCAATATAAATAACTGGAGATTGCCTACTGATGAGTATATCTCCTTATTTTCGTTTGTTCAGCTCATTGTGTTCAGTATTTGCTTGAGAGTTGAGCTTCCACTGGAAATTAGTCTTCCAAATTTATACAAAACTGAAAACATGAATATACCCATCAAACACTTAAAAACTGAATAATTTATATTTATGTTTATGCCTTATTTATGAATAATCAATTATGATAATAGGTTATGAATAATATAAAGTTTTTATTTTATTACTATTAAATATAATTTATATTTTAATCGTTTGGGCAAGAAAAAAAAATATAAGAAATTATATAACAAGAATTTTGGCACCGTTGGATGAATAAGATATTATGTATCATCAATATGGTTTTTGATTACTTTTGGTTAATTTTGTGAAATATATATTGGCTTTTAGTCTTCGTTTTATCTCATTTTTATTAGTTTTGACTGGTTTTGATATCCTTAAAATGGAAATGGAAGCAATGTGGAGGTTGGCTATAGAGAAAAATATAGTTTCGTTCTAATTTTTGTAATTTTACCTTTTTATCCCTCGTTAAATAGTAACTTTGCAATGTTCATTAATGGTACCCACGTAATAAAAATTAACAGTTTACAGTGATAAATTGTAAACAGCCCCTGACCTATTTATGAATTTCTGTTTAAATTGATTTATATTAATGAGTAACTCGAGGAGTCATAAATCATATCAAATACATTTATTTGTGTTTAGAGGCTAAATAATCATAAATTAAACTATACCAAAGATAGCATAAGAAAAATAATTAGTTGTTTGTAGATATTTAAGGATATTATTTACCTGAGGCCAATGTTCAAGCCAATGTTTAGAGTAGTAACTTTGGTATACCTATTGCATGATGGATGTTTGGTCTTCCATGCAAGATAGCGTACATAAGACCCCTTCATCTTGAGATATGGAGATTCTTCATTATCTCTTCAATATTTTTTTTTTTTAGTAGAAAACTAGATTAAGTAGAAGGAGACACAAGCTCTAATTGAGGAACATTCTCCTTCAGCCAGATAATAGAATTATGCCAAACCAGTGCTGTCTCAAGCACTAGGGCTTCCTGAGCCAAGGAATGAGCCACAGAGTTGGCTTCTCTTGGAGTAAAAGAAAAAACACAAGACAAAGTAGCCCTTGCCAGATGTCTGATATTAGAGAATACATTTTGTTGCTGAATTGTGACCAGAAGAGCTGGATTTAAGAGGAGCCTTACCACTGAGAGACAGTCATTCTCAATGATGACATGAAGCCAACCATTCTCAGCTGCTAACCATAGTCCTTGTTTTATCCCCATCGCTTCACCAACAGCAGCCTCTCCGAACACTAGAGGAATAGACTTGCCAGTAACGGGTCCCCATCCATTTTCTTGCAACAACTCCTAATCCACTTGCTATCCTATTAGACCGTAGTGCTGCATCAGTGTTGATCTTGATCACGCCCCTTGGAGGTGGTTCCCACATAAGAGATCCATGCTGGTGAACTCGTGATTGAGAGTGAGACAGTGAATTCAGACCTTCCCTGCGTCTCCCTTTAGCAGTTTGAGCAGCAATGTACTCCATGGCTGCTTGAGAAGCCAACTGAATCACATCATCGGCTTCCAACTATCTTGCTTTAAAATTGATTGACATTTCTTGCTCTCCAGAGATGCCACAGTGGAAAACCTATATGGGCTTCTAAATCCTTATATCCTCTTTGATCTTCGCCCCCCCCCCCCCCCCCCCAATCTTTAATCTTTTGATCAATAGAATGTGCTTGTTGCTCATTGAAGCGGAGACTCAGATTTGAACTTAACCAAACAACTCTAGCAAATGTGCAATGAAATAGTATATGTTCAATGGTATCAAGTTCCCCACATCTAGAGCAATTAGCTTTAATCATCATACCCCTACGAGTACAATTGGCACCTGTAGCCAGTGCTTGATTGCAAGCTTTCCAGATTAAGGCTCTCACCTTTGGTAACACATTAAGTGTCCATACCCTCTTCAATATTCATTTGGATTTAAATACATTGACATCTGGAAAAATTAACTCCACTACAAAGTGAGCCCTTTCATCTCTTAGAATTCTTTATATTAAAATTGGCCAAGAGTCTCATCTATGTAATAGCAAGTTATATGCTTAACATTTGTTTTTGACATTAATTCTCTTGTAAGTTTAGTCCCTAGAAGATCTCTCATTGAAAAAGTAATAGACATCCATTATATAATTGATGAAGAAACTCGACATCATTTAAACATCTCAATATCCTTTCCACCGTTTCAACAATTCTGGATATGGAATTACCAATTGACCATTTAATTAGACGACTTTGATAAATTAAGCTATTTAAGACTTACTATTCCAGAACTATTTCACTTAATAGTCTATTACAAAAATAATAATTTAGGGAATGTTATAAAATAAAATATTTATTGTTGAACATTGCCATGCATATCCTCTCATTGGCATTTTGTTGGTGAATGGACCACATAATTAGGTGCATGGAGCAATGAAAAGATGCACTAGCGTATCATCATTCATGAGATTTATAGGGTGAAACAAATAACTTTTTTTGTTTCTCTTTAGATTGTTTGTTTATGAAATATACCATTGTGTTCTTCAACAAATTAATTTTTTTTCCCCCATTAAGTGGGATTGTTGTGAGGGGAGGGTGATTTAGAGAGAAAGTATTCAACAAGATGTTTACAAAGGTGTTAAAATAAAAAATCTAAAAAATGATCGTATATTATATAATGAAAATGTTCTTCAAACTGAGGGTATCCTAAATCCCTTATCTCTCCTCTTCACATGAAATAACTTTGTTACTCTTTGATATGCCAGACCTTTCAATTGCAACTTATTAGTGTGCTCTTTCAAATTTTCGTTGATGGATCATGGGATAGCTCTTCACATAAAGGGGGTAGAGGGTGCATCATGTGGGACTATAATGGTGGTTTTGTAGCAGCTCAAAGCAGATATGGTCATAGTGCTTCAGCAACTTTAGTTGAACTTGAAGCAATTAGAGATGGCATTATTCTGGGTACCTCTTTAGGAACGGTTGATTTGCATATTCATTCAGACTGTTTACCTGTTGTTCGTGCTCTCCGGGGTCTCCACTCATCTTTAGATTGGATGTGTCTCAGTTTAGTAGTAGATATTTTGAAGCGTTGTTCTTTCTTTCTTAGGGTTTCTTTTAGTTATATTTCTAGAATTGGCAATTGCTTTGCTGATTTCCTTGCTAAGGGTGTTTGCAAGTTATCTTTAGACAGATCTTGGTGGGGTATACCACCTTTGTTTATTGTGGATTCCTCTCGTTTGTATAGGTCCTTTGACCTAAACTCTTTCATTTAATATCATAGTAGCTTTTTTATTTTGGCAAAAAAAAAAATTAGTTTGCTCCTTCATGTTACTAAAAAAGGTCTCCTCGCTCTGTGTTTTATTTTGTTGAACTAATATATTTTTTGGCATAGTTTATAGACAAACTTCATTTTTCATTTTTAATCTATTAAAAGTTCATAACTATTAAATCAATATGCATTTAGTTCTATTATGGTTGAAAAACAGTAAAAACTATTGTTATAAAATGGAGAAGATATATTAAAGACAAGAAAAAAATATTAGAACAAAATGAATTTGACTCATATATTAAGCTGTGTACATTACATATTTATAGTAGAAGTAACAGCTTCTTTGATAAGGGAAATATTAGAGTCTACAAATAAATGCAATATATGATTCTTGTACACAATAAGATGCTCTTGATATTGAAGGATAAATTTATGTGATTTTCAATTAATATGATAATATAGATCGTCAAGATTGCACACTGAGGTGGCTAAGATATTCATTTGGAAGTTACATCTTTTGGTATTATCTCTTTAGGGGTAGTGATAGATATCCACAAATAAATATTATTTATAACAATCCTTGTTGGATGTCCATCAATAGATAGTATACCTTGTTAAAATCTTATAAAGAAAAAACCATGTGAGAAAAAATTTTAGTGAAGGAAAAATAGTATACATATTTAAATAACACATCTTACTAAATACTTCTTTAAAAACTTTACTAGGAAAACCCAGTGAGACAAAATCTTGATGAAGGGAAAAAGAGTGCAACACGTATCTTACTCCCCTTGATGATGACATCATTGAATATCGTTAAGAACACCTGACACAAGTGAGAAAACACCTAGAGAGAGAGAGAGAGAGAGAGAGAGAGAGAGAGAGAGAGAGAGAGAGAGAGAGAGAGAGAGAGAGAGAGAGAGAGAGAGAGAGAGTTGATCTCTGGTACTGTTTGAACTGTGAATGGTGCTCAGTGGAGTATTAAGATTGTTGCTGTTCTTCAAGAGTTTGGGAGTCTTAGGAGAGAGAGAGAGAGAGGGCATACAAATGGCAATTGGTTTTGAATAAAGAGATTAGGCTTGGTGCAAATCTAAGTGTATTTCTTATAATGTTATCATCCCAATTCTCATAGTGAAAAAAAATTCCCAATTATCTCATGGATGCAGGCATAGCCGAATCAGTTAAACCTTTGTATTTGTGATTTGTGTGATTTCTATCTCATGTGGGCCCCACAGCACTATTGATAAGTGGAAAAAATATTCAATTTTTACAATAGTTTGTCCCACTATTTTTATTCCTTTTTAAACTATAAATTGGGAAGATTTTCCTAATACTACTATATTTTTTGCAAGAAACGTAATGTGTGCTTATGATACTAGTGTATGGTATTTTTGTCTTATACATAAGGGACAACTTTTTGTTGATCATGAACACTCAACCTTTCATAATGATGTTAAAGGACTAGTGCATGCTTTATATGAAGGTGTACAGAAGGCTGCATCCTTATATCTTCAACTGGAATGTGTAGTTTCAAACTTTTTTAATTGGGATTTACTATTCCTTACCCATCTAAGCCTTGGACCTACTATCTTCTCTCTCTTTTGATGTCTTTGGCCAAAACAGAAAAGCTCAAATATATTAAATGAAAGAATTTAGGTCAAAATACCTATACAAATGAGAAGAATCACAATAAACAAATGTGGTATACCCCCACCAATTTCTATTTAAGGAGAATCTACAAGCACCTCTAACAAGAAAATCAGCAAAACCATTATCGACCCTAGGAATATAACTAAACAAAATCTTATTAATTTTAGAACAAAGTCTCAAAATATCTATAACTTAATTGGAACTCATCCAATTTAAAGGATTGGAGACCTTGGAAAACAAAAATCACAGGTAAGTAATTTGGAATGGATCTGCAAATCGACAGCTCCTAAAGAGGAGCCAAGAAGAATGTCATTTCTAATGGTTTCAAGTTCAACTATAGTTGCCAAAGAACTACATCCACATTTACTTTGAGCCACCACAAAACCACCATTATAATATCATATAATGCAATCTCTACTCCTTCGTGTAAAGTGTTATCCCACGATCCATCTATAAAGATTTGAAACAGAGCAGTTCTTCAGTAATGATATGATTTGGCCTTAGATAAGGTTCCCCACGAACCCTTTGAGACTCCATAATGTGAAGTTGTATAAATGCACATAGATAAGAAAAATTAGTCATTGTATGTATTATGGAAGCATCGACTCCTCTAAAAAGAACTACATTCATAGTGTTCTAGATGCACCAAGCTAAGGCACTCCATATCTAATTCACCAAAGTTAAATTGTCACAACCATTGAACTTTATTTTGAAAAACTACATCCAATAATGTAAATTTGTCCCTAGGAAATCAAATGCATTAATACTGGGGGGGGGGGGATAGTTTCCAACACTCCTTTGCATAGAACAGAAAAATAAAACATTACATACATTCTCCAGATCATAGTTGCAAATTAGACAGAGGGGGTAAGTGGAACATTCCTCGGAAAGAGGGAGCTTCCAATTGCAATATGAGCATTGCCACATAAAGTGTTTAATCTTTGGAAGGGTAGGGATCTGCCAAATATGTTTCCAATACTCAGATGAGGAAGATGAAGAAGCCATGTTACCTTGGTCATTAGCCATAGTTAAACGTCGATGATAAGCAGAATTCATAGTCAACTTACCAACTTTTGCTTTGTCCCAAATCCAAGAGTTTAAATATCAAGAGATAATATAGGGACAGTTAAAATAGCCTGAACCTCACCTGGAGAAAATAATGATTGAAGCAAAGGTAGTTTCCAAATACGAGTATCCCAATCAATGAACTCATGTCCCAAAGTAGGCTATGTCCCAAGGGGGTATTGCTAATGCAGTGGAAAAGCAAAGAGGGGATCCAAGGGTCTCTAATATTCACAATAGCACAATTTCCCATTTGCCTAACAATGCCTTGTATGAAGATATTCCTTCTTGACATGATACTTCTCTAACCATTTGAACAATTATTTGGTACATGACATTTAAAGAAAGAAATGTCTTTGATGTAATTTAAATGTATTACCTAGGCTTATAATGAATTTGAATCGGTCAAGAGTCTCCAACTTTGTTTGGCAATGAGAGATTTGTTGAAACAATGTACATCCCTAGACCCCAAGCCTCCATCTCTTTTATCTTTTCACATGGTTTCTCATTTAACCTAATTAATTCCTCTACATGTCAAATCCTTTGGTTCATCTAATTGCAGAGTTCATTGGATATGAGAAAACATGATATAACATAGATAGAAGAGAAAATGCTACATTAAAATCTCATTCCCAACTTGGGATAGCAATTTTCCCTTCCATCCAAACAATTTAGAATCCAGACTCTCCAGAATGAAATAAAAGATATGCACTTCAGATTTTCTCATAGAAGAGGGGAGACCTAGATAAGTTCCATAAGAGTTTACCTCTTTAATATCAAAAGTAGAGACTATGTCAATCCTGAGGTCGTGTGGAGTTTTGATGCTAAAAATAACAATCGATTTTTCTAGATTGATGTGGAGACCAGAGACTTGTTCATAAATCTTGTAACAAAATATTAATCTCTGATGTATTTGAGATGGATCCAAAGGAGAAGATCATGCTATTATCTACAAAAAATAGATTTTTGTTTTTGTTTTTTTGATATGAGGTTCATCCGGGCCAGCTTACACGCACCACGATTACATCCTCAAGGGAGCTTTTATATAATTAATGCCGTTGAATGGGTGCGAACCCAAGACCTCCCCTAAGGAGGTTGGGCGTTTAACCGTTTTACTAACCCATCACTGGCCAAAGCAGGAGAGCTTAAAGCCAGGTAGCCTGTGAATGTCTATATTACAAATAAGCCTTTATGAGAGAGCTTTTTGGCAAATGATAATAATGTAAATATTTAAAGGACAGCTTTGTCTAATTCCTGTTTATGACACAATGTTCCTAGAAAATGCACTATTGATTTTGATTTAGTATTCAATAGTGATGATACATTGCATAACCCAATGAACCCATCTAGCATCAAATCTCATTGCATCATTGATTTTGATGCCAATATTACATAAGTTGTATTATGTTGAATCTAGACCCTCTATCCATATGAAGATAAATTTTTTCAATTCATCTAGTTGATTCATTGACACTTGTCCAATCTCAAAGCAAGGTCTTCTTTTAGTAAATTAGCTAAAATGGAACTTAACACTATTAATCCATTTTTACTCAAAAAAAAAAAAAAAAGGATCTTGTTTCGAGTTCAGACACGTGTTAATTATTCAATCATATAGATTGGAAGATTTCCTCTCAATGTGAATAAAGGGTCTAAACTCCAACATTTTCTTATTGTTATAATCCACAAGTTAGTTGAACAAGGGGGACTCGGAGTCTTATTGTCTCCCAAGATCAAAATGTATAAACATTTTCTGGTCTAATGTAATTTACTCCTTTTGTCATTTGAAAAAAAAAAGAAGCCATTTTTTTCTTTTGGTACAGAATTATGGCGAGATCCAGAACGAAACAAAATTAAAGCATAAACAATACAGGATCAACCTAAAGGATCTCCTTCAAATCATGAGGGGGATTTGGAAGGAACTCTTTATAACATGTTAAGTGCCAATAAATATATATATATATATATATATATATATATATATATATATATATATATCATACTACTATTATAAAAGCACGAACTGAGGAAGAGGATGGCTACATTTCACTTCCCAAAACACCCTTACATTCTAAAACTACTAAATCTAAGTCATCAAAAATTACCTTCTAAAACTACTAAATCTTTAAGTCATCAAAAATGAATATCTAAAAATGTAATTTTTCAAATAACTTTCTGCATTACATGAATTAAGTTAATAAAGTAACAATTAATACAATTACCTAAATCGTGTGCTGACCCAAATCGTGGTGCTAACTGCTAAGCCGATCACAAACCAACTTCACAATCGTCTTCCATCTGTAGGACAGACAGTTAACTCAATCGTGCTGACAAAACCTCAATCGTGTTGCTAACGGCTAAGTCGATCACAAACCAGAAATCTTCTTCACAATCGTCTTCCAGGCTAAGTCGATCACAAACCAGAAATCTTCGGAGGGTGGAGAAGGTGACGATGCGGAAGTAGCCCCTCCAATGTTGCAGCGAAGCAGAAGTAAGCAACAAACGAAATTATGGCGTACGCACCACCGAAGCCTGGGAAAATTGGTTTGGAGGAACCTCAGGAGCAGGTTCACCGTATCAGGATTACTCTTTCTTCTAAGAACGTCAAAAATCTCGAGAAAGGTTGCTCTTTGCTTGGTTCTCACTCCCTAGGGCTATATTCTGACTACAGATTTTACTTTAAATGGTAATACCTTTCTGGGTTTTTCAGTGTGCGCGGATCTTGTCCGTGGAACCAAGGATAAGCGGCTGAAAGTTAGGGTCCACTGAGGATGCCCACCAAAGTTCTCCACATCACTACCCGTAAATCCCCCTGTGGTGAAGGTAATCCTATAATTGTACACGACTTCCTGAATTCTCTCATTGACGTTCATATCAATTTCTTCACTTTTGTGGTAATCTGCTGATTAGTCTTCGAAGTTGATATCTTGATGTTTTAGAAAGGTTTTACATTTATTGTAAGTTGATATCTTCGACGTTCATTTTTTCAACTATTGTATCAACATAAGCATCAGAAAATTTCTGCATCGAGAAATTCCCCTTCGAATTTATCAATGGTGATGTTGCAAAAGAGAGCATTTGTATTTGTGGCTTACGGTTCGCATGAGTTGTGGAGAGTGAATTGCATATGATAATTGTTTTCTTTTCTCCCCGTATTTGATTTACTTCATAGTTGGACGTGGTTAAGAAAAGTTTTTGTTGCTAAATTGGTTTAAAAAAGTCTTCAAATTGGGACTCATGGTCACTGGGTGTTATGGACCTATGGAAATAACATAATCCATGACTTGTTCTCTGCCTCTGTACGCCTTCTTTTACATTTCCTCTTGCTTTCTCATTCTGAATTTCAGTTTCTTGCTTGCTCATCGTTTTGCATTTGTTTCTATTGTTCTTAACTCTCTCAATATATTTGTGATGTGCTAATCAGTTCTATTCCTTGCATTTGAATTATAATCTCTTCCTTGCGCAGCTTCTTGTATTTCATTCAATGTTCCTATCTATCTCAATATTTAATGGGCTACCCAAGTACTGCTTTTCCATTGAATTTCAACCTTGGGGAGTGCCATTTCATTTTAAATGCTTTGATTGTTTCTTAGATTTTTGGTCCTTTAGGGTTTTCATGTTTTATTGTAGTGTACAGGTAATTTCTAACCCTCGATTGTCTGTTATTGACAATATACACCTTCCACCTACCTTATTATCAAGGTGAGAAGCCACAAGAAGTTTGTTCTTTTGGGCTCTTCCCACCTCCATTTCCAAGTAGCACGTTCGTCTGACCAGATTTTTTGCGTGTAGGGTCGATCTGATTTATTTGATTCTTGACAAGGCCGATGAACAAACTGATAGGCGTCTTCCAAAGCATATTGTTGCTTTGCACTTTGAAAATCCTGAGGTATGATGATTGCCAATACTGCCTTTGCCTGTTAGAGATCTAATGGCATGTTGAAAAGACCTCGATTCTGCATGCAGAGCACCATGCAGGATGTCTTAGACCTTCCTCATTAATTGCTTACGTGAGCTATGCCAGAATGCACATTCATCCACAATTATCTGATGAAGCTGCAGAGGAATTAACAAGAGGGTACGTTGAGATGACGAAAAGAGGCAACTTTCCAGGTAGCAGCAAGAAGGTACGAAATTTGACCATGTCTTTTTTGTTTTAACCTTTCTTCTTGATCAGAATTTGCAATGCTTTCTTACATCCTCCAATGAGCATGTTTCCCATGTTTTCACTCCTCAACAGGTGATAACTGCAACTGCTAGCAGCTTGAGAATCTAATACGACTTAGTGAGGCTTTGGCTTGGATTCGTTTTTTCAGAATTGGTTAGTGAAGCTCTTTGTTTCAAAATTTCAGGATTTTTGTGTTAACAGAATGAGATTTGGGGAATATCTTTGATGGTATTTAGGTTTGCTTCTAACTGCTATTGTAGATTCCCCTGATTTTTTTCCTTTCTCCTTTTCCTTCTATATTCACTTATTTTTATGCACAAACGTTGGTCAAAGAGCTGTCTCTTGCCAGGAGCTCAAGTCATCTCTTGACATGAGCTAATGTTATTGCAGACCTTTGAAAACTATTGCTAAAAGATCTGGTGATGTCTATATACGTCGTGGGGTCTCTGTCCCACCTCTGGATAACCGAAGAAAATAGGTAATCATTTAACATATCATAATTGCATTTTTACCGGATGTGCTGGATACTTGATTAGTTCATGTTTTCTACTGATGCAGGTGAAGGAGACCTTCTAACTGGTGCAGATTTATATGCTGTAAGTTTGATGGCATCAATAATACTCTTGGATATATTTGCGACCATGGGTCGAGGGGTGGGAGATAACGATGGTGTTAATACACTGCTCAGATGTTTCAGTTTGTGCAGCATATAAATCCCAAAATTTTATTGTTGTGTTGCAGAGTGTCTTTGAGAATAGTTTGATGCAACATCATGTTGCTCTTCCTCCTGATGCTATGGGAAAGGTCACTTACGTTGCATCTTCTGTTCAATACTCACTAAAGGTTTGGCATCCAGGTTCTTTAGTAATAAGATCTGTTGATGCATTGATGGTCAAGTTATTCATTATTCTTTTCTTCTCCCCATTCTGAAAGATTGATTATATTGTGGCTTGCTGGTAGTGTTCAACCTAGATGTTAAGGCTGTGGGATGCACCACAAATTCCTCAGAGTGAGACAAAGTTGCTTTGGGGATTTTTTAATTTTGTTAGTCTATAGTCTGACGTTTGCTTTTGTGTTCTGTGTGTTCACTATGTTAATTCTGTGTGTTCACCATGTCATTATTTAGTTTCATCACCTTAAATGTGTCACCTGCCATATGTTTTGCAGGACATGGTGTTGGAGCTTGAGTTTCAAGGTGTTAAAAAGCAATTTACCATGCTTCAGGTGATTAAAATTATTTTCTTTGGCTATTCTATCAATTTAGAACATAATATTTGATTTCTCATTTCTTTGTTGGGTATAAATCAGAATTCATACAATGATTTCTTACATTTGTTTTGCTCTACTGCTGCAGAGTTGGCCTGTCCATACACCCCACCCTGTTTCATCAAAACTTGCTGCTGATACACCTCTCTTAACTGGACTGGTAATAAACAAAATAGAATACATTGCCAGATTTTTTTACTTCATTGCGTCAATTTAAGTTGGATATCTTCATTCTTTCTTTTGAATATTTTCTACAGTGTGTTCTTGATGCCCTTTTCCCTTCTGTTCTTGGGGGGACTTGTGCCATTCCTGGAGCATTTGGTTGTGGTAAAACCGTCATCAGTCAAGCTCTTTCTAAGGTGCGGTTTCTTGTTTATTTGGTGTGTGATGCCTACCGGACTCTCCTTTTATTTTCCAGGGATGATAAAGGATTGATTAACGGAGTTCTTATGTATAAGGTTTTGTTCATGTGCAGTTCTCTAATTCTAACACTGGGGTTTATGTTGGTTGTGGAGAGAGAGGAAATGAAATGGCCTAAATATGTAGCTCTTTTATTCTTTCCCTTGTTTATCAATCCTTTAGTAGCATCTGAAATTTGAATGGTCTGTCTCTTAAAATTTCCAGGTTCTTATGGATTTTCCTCAATTGACTATGACATTACCTGATGGCCGGGGAGAATCTGTCATGAAGCGGACAACACTTGTAGCTAACACTTCCAACATGCCTGTGGCTGCTTGAGAAGCCTCCATTTATACGGGTGAATGTTTATGTTTTTGCTTGCTGAGTTGGTGTACCGTTTATTGCTTCAAAGTATGCCTCTTGATTTCCATCATATACAAAAACCTTTGGGCCATTTTAGTTCTAAAGTTTTTGACTTACTTTTTAAGGTGCTTCTTGTTTTGAAGTTGGTGAATGGTTTTGTTCTGGTACTCTTGATCTAAGAGTGAGGTTAGAATTATATGCTGAAAGAAGACTTCTTTTAGATGTATATTAATATGCATCATTTTGCATGTGAAGCGTACTTTTGTGCTCAACAGTTATTTGGTTCTGAGAAAGGTTTAGACAGTGAGCTGACTTTCAGAAATCCAATGGCCTAGGCTATCTGAAAATTGAATCGTCTTGAGGCCACTTTGCCAGGGAAAACCGCTTCTTTAATTGTCAAGAACGACCAGATATGCAAGATCATGTTACACCTGAGAAAATGAGGGAGCATAAAACATTTAGGAACTTTTTGTTGATAGTTGGCATTTGTAGTTTTTTCAATGCGTGTCTGTGTGTGGTTTTTTTATTTTTTTATTTTTTTATTTTAAATAATATAAATAACTGTTAAGTTTGGAGATTTGTGTTTCAAAAGGCTTATACGCTGAGTAATCTAGAGGTTTGCCGTATGATATGCTCTTTTGGTATCGGCAATACGATATGCTTTAGATGAAATGCTCATGCGGTTAGGGTAGAATCGAATGAAAGCATATCAGATTGACCTCAGTTTAACAATTCAAATGAAGCTTTTTCGTCATCTTTATCATAGGATTTCAAACTAGCCTGATAAGATCAAATCAATCCGGTTGGGTCTGCTTCTGATCCTGCCGTATCATACAGAAACTGATTCCCTACTGTAAACATTAATTAGTACGAATTTGAGTCGGTCTCATCAAAGTTGGAGTCAATTGGTTAGACGACGACAACTTCACTTATTAGAATAGTATTAGCAGCTATCCCAGAATGGAATAAAAAGAACATGTACTGCCACGTTCAACAGATTATTGAAATGACACAACATTTAATTCTCATATTTAGATATCTTCTAACACTTTATGTCAGTATCTCAATCTTTTTCTTCTAATAATTTATATTTGTTTAAAAATAAAAGCATGAATAGAACTAAAAAATTATTTAAGTCAGATTATGTATCATTAAAAATCTATAGTGCTTCAATCTAATTACATTAAGAGCAAAACATCCACGTGCATTGCACGTGCGTTTTTACTAGTATATATATATATATATACCACATGCCTAATTACCCAAACCTGTTTATTGAACAACAAGGTAAAACCTAGGCCAAGACCAATCTGGAGTCATTTATGAATGGAATATATATGGGTTAAAAGATTACCAAGTCAACAATAAACCCTAAACGATAAACGATGACCATAAACGATGACGATAACTTATTTATCATCTACGAGAAACAAATGACCAATATGTAGCTATGCTCCTTGTAGCAGGGTTTATCACATCTTCACCCCTGGCCAATATTTATTGTAAATGCCATCCGATAAAATAAAAATGACAAACTAATTTTAGAAGATAATTAAATTGTCCCTAATGTTGTAAATATATTAATTTACATAATCATTGTACCTTTTATAGGAGATCCTTCCAAATTAAAAGATACATTTTTTGAACAATTATCAAATTTAAAATATAAAGGATTTCACTAATTTAAATGGTATAAGGATACTTTCATATCTAAAGTCCTAACCAAAGATGATGCAAATTCATATTTTTAAAGGAGAAATTTATAATAATATTACCAATAATGTTTGTTGAAAAATTAAAACAAAGAATAAGATAAGACTGCATCTGCCATCTAAACATACCCAAGACTTGAAGATGGGTAGTCGTTAAATCGTCAACCATGACGACATTAAAAAATAGCATGTAAGCTGTGATGTTAATATCAGGACCCTATTACCCAGGGTTAGATATGGGTTACTTTTACTATTTCAGTACTAAATAGTCTAATAGTCCTATCAGTGAAATGACAACTCTATTTATCCTTTTAGGTTAAGTATGGTCGAGCCAAAATCTGGCTTGATTAAATTGGGTTAACCAATTTGAACCAAACCAAAAGGAAAAATAGTGTCTTTGACATGTGGAAATGTCCTAGAAAGGTTCTAGAAGAATTCTTAAACCAATGGTTAAGATATGACCGACAAATCTTATGGCCACAAGTGAATATGCTTTTGGCCACAGTAATCCATCTTCCACTGGCTAGAAGACGAAACAACTTTCGGTTACAATAATCTATCAATTCCTTGGCTAGAAGACAATCTACTTTTAACTATTATAACCCATCTAATAAAGACAAATAGCTTTCAGTGATAGTGTTTCAACAAAAAATGCCATTCATCTATAGTGCCAACCTTCTTATAGAACATGGTTTGTATGTCAAACCAAAGAACAAATTATATTTGTCCCCCGATGGACCAAATTAGATTAATAATCTCAAGCAAAGAAGTTTTAGATGTCTCTTTTAAAAATAGAGAATGAATCAAAGGAGGAATTCTTAAAACTATTGAATATTAAAAATTTTCTAATTTAAACCTCCAAACAATTAGCGAACAATAGAAATGAAAACTTAGTACAACAACAACAAAGAGAAATATCAAAGCCTATTCCTGAACAAAAACGATCTTTCAATACTCTTTTGTTTAAACCATACAAAATCTTCTCACCCTTTAACTATCAAGTTTAAGGTCAATTTTAGTATTTTATATAAATGTTAACATATATATGGCAACAATCTTTCCAATATATCCCATCATAGAACCACAAAAAAATTCTCAATGTAACTTTTTTTTTTTGGGGGGGGGGGGTAAACTTCAATGTAACTTAATTTTTATTGGTTTAAAACTATACTTCGTGTAGGGGATAAATCTCTCCCATGATTTATTTAGAAAAAGTATATTGTTTGGTCATGGGTCTTCTCTGTCTAAACAAAAAAAAAAAAGTAATATTACCATCTCACCTATATTAAATAAACATAGCATTTATGTTGATGTTTTAGTGATCTCATTGACCTCACACTAGTGTAAAGGTTACAAAGCTAGCTAACAATATTTTGTCTTAACTTTTTTAAAAATCTTTAATCTTGGAGTTATTCTTAAAAAGGTATTATCACAACTTTTATTCATCAAAACCTTAAGTGGGTAGTCAAGTTGGTAAGGGAACATCGCCTAAGGAAGTATGAGGTGCCACTCAAATGGGATGTTTAGTGTTTTCATTGTTTTTACTAAAAGTTGAATGGTTTTGAATCCTAATATAACCTAGTTCGTGCATTGTGAGGTCAATTGAACATACAAAGGTGAATTTAGTGCTCTTCATTGTTTTTAGTTTTTATTTTTTTATTTTTGAATGTTGAATTATTTTCATATAAACCCTATATGATTAGTTCATGCACCTATTATTAACAAAAAAAAAAAAAATAATAATAATAAATAAATAAATATGATATCTATTGGAAGGAGGTAGTACATTGGGACAGTTAAGACTAAGAACAAAGAACTGGATCTAGGCTTCAATATTGCATTAGTGCAATGCTTTTTTTTCCGACCAACACTTGGACAAGCAAACCAAAATTTGGTTTATTTCAATTTTTTTAATAATACATTGCTTTATTGGAAAGGAAAGAAATAATAACTTATTCAATAAAAAAAGGCACCCAACCCAAATAGTATGCTAATTAATATAAGAAAATTTGATAAAAGAATTAAAAAAAAAAAAGAAAAAAAAAGAAGGGAACAAACAAATGAGGAAGTAGTGAATCAAAGCATCCCACACTCCATGCCATATCCATATAATCTATGTAATTATTTAAAGAATACTAATGATCCTATTTTGCTTTTGCAGGGATACCTAACAAATGGCTGAAATGCATGAGATTAGCATGCGGCTATATAATAGGGGACATATCCAACTTATTAGCTATGAAAGATTAGAGAATGTAGACAAGTTGGAGAAACTTCTTTTTGGAATACACATAAGAGTTGAAAAAGCCAAACAAAATGGGCTGTAGCCAAGAAAATTTGGTTCAACAACCCACAAGTGTACCTAAGCACAATGCATAAGTGCATTTCATGAATACTATTTTGGGTTATTATTGGCTATATTTTCATGCATGTCTCACAGTTTTATATTTATTTTGTTGCCAATTTTAATATCGATATGTTTCTTCTTAATTTCAATAATTATGATGATTCTATATTTTTCCTATCCTATTCTGATTTGGACTAATTATTTATGGCATTTGAAAAATTAATTACAGAAGAAATATTAGTGGAGGAATATTATCAAATAATTTGCAAGAATATTTTGGGGAACCTTAGAAGATTTGCTTATGGAATCATATGGAGACAAGAAACCCACATCAGATGCACCTTTGTTGGCCTCTTATTTTGAAATTTGAGTTTGAAAATGAAAGAAGAGTAGACCACCTAGCCAACTAGTTTCATAGTTGAGTCCCACTCCCAATAAGGAAGCACCCAATGACATATTATCTATATAAGGATTGACTTGGGACGATTATGGAGAGAGCTTGGACGGGCTGCTTTGGATAGTGAAGATTGAAGAGCAAGGGGAGTTGCTGCTAGAGTCTTCTTCTTCTTTACCTAATCTAGAGTGGTGTGCTTCTACTTGTCTTCTTCTTCCTCTTCTCCTACTATGTTTTAAATTTTTTTGATAGAGTGTAGATGGATTTTTTCATAAATTAAATTGTTAATTTTTTTTTCTTCTTTATGCAATACAATCTCTACTCTTTGCTTTTTTTTTTTTTTACTTTGTTCTTAACGTCTGAATACCTGATATGTCACGCCTGCACTTGTAGGGTCAGGTGGGGCCCATGACACCTAAACCTAACTGGATAACATGGCAGTTACTTCTTCTTACCAATCTTTCAAAACACAATTAAAATATCATAGTAACTACTTTGAAAAAAACTAATCTATTAGGAAAGGGTAAATAACTCAAAAGAACATATCATCTGATGACAACTACAACTCTGACTATGTTCACCATTAAGTATAGTCATCCTTTACCAAAAAAAAAAAAAAGTATAGTCATCTGTATTTTAAAACAAAAACAACTATCAAACTGAACATTACTTTCTTATACAAACCATTAAAATACTTAAAGGTATAATTGTCCTTTACAAACATAAATAACTAGCCTAATCAAAGAGACCTTGACTCTCAATCCTGCTCTTAGATCAATATGCCTTTACCTTGTCCTTTGGCTGTTTGTTTGTAAATGGTAATAGGGTATGAGCTATACTAGGCCAGTGAACATTATTAAACAATACATACATGAATAAAATATGACATGCATATTTTCAAAATAAAATATTCCATCATTTTTCAAATACATATGCCATAAAACATTCAATCTCATAATACATGTTCTGAAAAATATTTTTTTTTAAAAGAAAATAACTACTCTTTCAAATATTCTTTTTTCTCTTTCTCTTTCATTTCAGTCATAAGCCTAAAAAAAACCATGGAGGAGATGTACACCACCGAAGTGGCTACCTTTTCACTATCGAACTAGTTTCATTCTCTGGGTACAAGACCGTGTGCATCTCACAGTCTACTATCATTAGCTAAGATCCAATCTCTCTACTTTAACCCTGGCCACAACTCTTAATAGAACTTACAAGGGTAGTGCTCGTCAACACAATATCTTTTATTCCATTTTAGTTTTGCATTTATAAGGGCTTGTTTGGTTACTTGAATCTAGAGATGTCAAATATTTAGAGATTTCAAATCTATGGAGTCATGGTTCAAAATTAATTGTTTGATTAACCTGATTCTATGGTTCGGAGAGTTCCGTCAAGGTGATTTTCTGAATGCGTAAATGTTTAACTCTTTTATACTAGAGGTAGATTTCACCTCATACCCACAAATCTACATATTCATGTTCTTAGTGTAAAAAGGTGAATCCCTAGATTTCACGAGTCTAGGAATTCATACAACCAAACGGGCATAAATTTTCCATTTATGAATCCAGAGATTAGAAATTTCTAGATTCATTTAACCAAACAAGGCCTAAAGAAATGCAAGAATAATGAAGAATCCATAAATAAGGAAATTTATTGATTATTAAATCATAAGAAAAGAGTTGTAAACACATGCATAGAATAATTATATGCTCAATCAATTGATTTCTTTATTAAAAACATCAAGTGAGTTGTGCTAAAATGAATATAGTAATAGTATACATAGAATGAATTAGATTTAATGCTCACAAATACGAAGAGACCATAAAACACATATATAACATGGATTGAGTTACAATACTCACAAATACATCAGTTTGATCATGTATTTTAAATAGGATGCCCTCCTTCACCAAATTACCATTTTAGTCCTACACCATCAAACGTGCCAAAACTTAATCTATTACAATAAGACAAGTACAATTCGCAGTTGAAGGGTCACTTTGTACGGTATATTACGAAATTGACTTTGACAGGTCGGATTCTGTACATGCCAGTACTTAATTGGCTATGTTGACTACTTTCAGGTCAGTTCCGGGGTTTCTCATAAACATAAGAATTGGAGGTCTTTGAGTCCTCTTTCCAATGCATATTTAATCTCTCAATTAGAAGCATAACAAACAATTTGCAGTGATTTTGTATGCGGGGGTAAATTTGTCAAAAAGACAGAACAACCAACTAGATGAGAGCCTGGTTCCGGATTAGGGACTTCCAATCCCACTTAGTGGTCAAGTTACAAGGGAATTTAGAAACAATAAATTTTGAACAATTTGAGTTTAGAAAATTTTACCTATTGAGTGCCTGTTTTGGTATGAACAGGTCCTCAAGTTTGAATACTAATGATTCATTATCTTTGTATCCCTTCTATTACTTCACTCCAATTTTTGTTGCTGTTCCTCTCTCGCAAATTTCTCTTTGAATTTCTTGCAACTTCATGTATTTTCGTCTCACTCTATTCCTCTTTCCCTTCTCTCTTAATGAGTTATTTTCTTCTCTCTCCCTTTATCTCTCTATTGTCTCTCTTTAATTCTCTTTCATCTTTCTTCCTCTTCTCTCCATGCAAAACCATCACTTTTAAGATCTTTATAGCCCCACATATATTTTCCTACAATTATTCCTTTAAGTGCTTGACACCTCATCCCATGTCCCCCATTCATTTATTCCTCTTCTTTTTTCTCTCTCTTCTCTACTTATTTCACATGAGAGCCAACTCTAACTTATTCTTATTCTCTATATTTTATCACTTTGCCCAACCTCCATCATATTTTCTTTTCGCTAATTTCTCTCTTGTTAACACCATTTTTACTAGGTGTCAACACCTCTCACAGTATACACATTTATAAATTAAACTTGCAGTAATTATTGCTATAATAATGTTTCTTTAACTCATAGTGATAGACAAGTGTATCATTTTTCCCCCATTTCAATATTTGTTAAATGATGCTAGTGATAAATAATGGTATCATTTTTCCACTATTACAATACTTGTTAAATGATGCTAGCGGTAGACAATGGTGGGAGGTGGGAGGTGTCACCACCTCCTTCCTCCACCAATCTTTTTTTTTTTTTACCAAGTGGATGCTAGTCATCATGACTGGGGGCCCATAGACCCTTTGGGGATGAGATGGGGGGGGGGGACGGAGGATCGAACCACAGACCTCCTAAGACTTTAGAACTCTAACAATATGCGCTAGAAGTGCACCCACTTGATCCACCAATCATTATTAAAAATTCCACCATTACCTTCCTCCATCATTATTCCACCACCTTATCTCTATATTCTACTTACTCTCCTTATTTTATTATTCTACCAATTCCAAAAATTGGATAGGGGTCAAGACGCAGCCGGGCGCCGGCGGTTGACTCAAGTGCCCCCTGAACCGCGTGAAATGGTCGCCTATTACACGGGAATAGGTGACACATTTTTACGTGCCAACACAAGTTCTCTCATTCCTCTCTGTCTCACCCCTTATTCTCCCATACCTCTAAGTGTCACCATTTGTTTTTCCATTTCTATCCTTGTGACTAAATGCCTCCCTTTCTTCTTCTTTTTATTTTATAAATTTACTTCACCAAAACACCTCCCCTACAACGTTTTCTAATCCAAGGCATGAATATATAATATATATAATATCATTTATATTATAAAATCTTAATGATCCTTAGTTAGAGAATTGTGGGCCCATTGTGGGGTCCACCTATGGGGGACATGTCATGATTAACTTCTTAGTACCACCGCATGCAAAAAATTACGCTGGTCATTTTCCTGCTTTCAGTTCAGTTCAATTATGTCATACGAGAGGCTGAAAGATGTAAATGCATTTTGACTCGACTATGGATTAGAGGCCCAAACAACACTAATTATTTAATTAATTCAAAGTATTGAGGCATACCAATGCAATATTAAAATAATAATAATATAGTTAGATGTGGGGCATCATATGATCAATATTCATAAATTTATAGCATGTTTTCATATATGTAAAAGTGGAATGCTATACCTAGGGTTGAAGAATGATAAACTACATCTAATGCGTACCAAGTTAGTTGGTTTATTCGATATTAATTGTTTATGAATTCTATTTTTCATGTAATGTATTGAATTGATCTTCTATGTATAAAAGATAGAAGGGATTTGGTGAGTTAGGGATCCTCAAGTATAATAAGTGAGGTGACCTAATTTTATAATCCTGTTAGCATGAATAGAGGGTAAATTGATTCTACGAAGGGAGGAGATTGATCATTTATAATATGTCAGGTGATGAAGTCGAAACTCTAGTGTTTTTTCATCAATTGATTTGTTTCGTGTTTGTTAACATAATCAATAGTTTAATTTAATTAATCCTTACAAATTTGATCCACTATATAATCTTAAGTATTTTGGCCGTTAGTACATGATTAATTAAATTTGATCCTTGCGAAACGATATTCTCTCTTTTATTATATTACTTGGACGACCTTATGCACTTTGGACATGTAGTTTCTATTTTGGTTGATGTTGCAGTGGCAACAAACACTAAACATTATTCTATTTTTAACTCCCCCACACTAGAATTAGTCAATAAGTTAGCTTTAGATTCCTCTTTTAACCGTATTATATAGTATGGAAATGTACAAATCTCTATGTCTGTACTATTTCTAGTTAATCTAAGTTTTTTTTTTATTGAAAAGAAAAAAGAAGGCACTTTTGTTAATTTTAAAAAAAATAATTGACAACAAAAGTAATGAATTTCTTTTTTGTTAACATCTTATAAATTCTCCACTAACCATGGATAGTGGAAAACTTAAACTAAAATTTGGAACCTTAATATCAAACTACATTTAGTTGCTAAATTTTTAATTGAGAATTTGAGATTTTATTTTCTATTGACTTGCAATGTAAAATACTTGGAGGCAAAATACTCAACACCCAAGGAGTCGAATGTGGCGAAACAGTCATATACGGAACAAACCAAGCCCTCCCAACTAGGGAGTCCGCTACGTAGTTGGACACCCGTGGTACATGATTAAAAACACAAAGATCTAATTGTTCAATTATATATATACATCAGCTAGTACATGTTGCACATCCATTTGACAACACCCTGAATAACTTCCAATTTCTTCCCCCCTTATAATCCTAAGCAAAATTTTGGGAAGTTATAACTGTCTTAATTAATGCCAGTTGTTAAGGGATAGTTGTTGAAGTGACTAACGTGGCAGGATGAGACCAAGTCGATGAAATTGGTAATCTAAAATGTTTTGAATTTGAATCCATTGATTGACTATCCATTTGACCATGGGAATTTGGCACATTGGTACTAGTAACTGCATCATCATCGACTTAGGGTATCATTGGAGATGCTGCTATATATGGTGGTTAAGGGATGTTTACTGTCGTAGCCTGGATTCATAGGAACACTATGTGCATCCTTACTGTTGGAATTGAGGTCTCACCCTACTTGTACTTCCCTAATCCTTTGTGCTAAAACTTAAATGATAGAGATCGTAAAGAAATTAGATGCAAGAAAGAGAGGAGTGTAGAAATGCATGTGGAAGCAAAGTTGAACATGCACGAAAGCATAACTAAATGAGTGAAACTCCCCATTAAAATCATTTCCTATAAATTCGCTATGTGAACCTTGCCCACTTAATGTTTGAGAGCAATTTTCTAGCCTCAAGAATCGGAATTTGGAATTGGAAAAAATGAAAAGAAAGAGAAGGAAAATAAAAAGAAAAATAGAGAAAGAGACAAATGGAGTTTGCTACTCCTACTTTGTACCTAGACGAGTGGAATAAAGTGTCACTTAGGGGTAGATTTTTTTGTGGAACCCAAACATTTACCGTGAGTTATTTTTTTTTTGTGTGCATGATGTTAGCTCAAAAAGACTATTTTAAAAAGCTATCAATTAGGGCATATTACGACTTTGTGTGATTCTACTATGAAAATCTCATGACATCTTTTCTAGTCAAAGATCTAAGTGCATTTTGATTACTAATTCTTTAAGATTAAGAATAAATTCAATAGATCTCATGGGACCATGGTTAAGTATTGTGAAAACGTGATATCAGGCCTGTCACTTAAAGCTTGAATATTGAAGAAATTTGGCAGGATGTTCTTGGTCTACTGCAATGCCTAGCATCAAATTTGTCCTAGATCCCTCTTATCTTTTTTCCTTTACGTATTTTTTTTTTCAATGCTTGGTTAGTCCCTTTTTATCTCTAGAAACTATTTGAATCCACTAAAAATGAAACTTTGGAACTCTTTTGAAGTAATATATATTAGGAAGGTGGTAGTTGAACGGACATGTGAAAATGTTAGTTGAACGGTTTTACTGTTTACTAAATCTAAGTCGTTCATTCAAATTTCTATTTTCCTTCCTATTATTTATAGGTTAATTAATTAACCTTCTATTGCCGGTTAAAGGTTCAAAGAGAAAGAAATGAAGTACGCTCAAATCTCGCACATTCACAGTCAGGTTTCCTCTATTCGTTCAATATTTCTTCCCATTGTTGACAGATGCTCGACCAAGTGGATCAGTGGCCATTTGGAAACCCTAAGTATTGAAAACTTAATCTCGTTATTCTTTACTTGCGTTTCAAGGTATGACTAAGTCGTTGCTTTCTCCCAAGTGAAAAAAAAGGGCGCACAAAAAGAAAGAACTAAAAAAGAAAACAAGAAAAGAAAAAAAAGAAAGAGATTGCAAAAAAGGATATTTTCTTTCAAGATCCAAGTTCTAATCATTCGAAAAACCATTCCCAAGTTTAGATTGAGATCAATGTTTATTTTTCTATTTATGTCATCGTCTGGGAGGCCATTGACAGTGTTTACCATAAAGAGGTGCCTCTAAAACAAGATTTCGTTTCACTTTTTCAAAGATAAAGGAATTGGAATCACAGGATTTTCAGTGATGAACTCCTACCTTGATGGATGCAGATGAAAATTGATGGGGGAGAGAGAAGAAACAGAGGAAGAAGGCTTAGATATTTTACCGGTAATAGAAGGTTAAACTTAACTAACCACTAAATAATAGGAGTGAAAATAGGTATTTTATTGAATGATTTAGATTTAGTTTAACAAATCTAACGGTGAATATTTAAAGCTGTTCAGCCAACCTATTAACACATCCGTTTAGCCACATTTATGCCATATATATTTATTCTATCCACAAAAAAATTGATGGGGGGAGAGAGAAGAAACAGAGGAAGAAGGCTTAGATATTTTCAGGGTTATTTCTGATAATATCCTCCTTTGTCAAGAAATCATGCAGGGTTATCACTTAGATGGTGGACTTGGTAGATTTACAGCGAAGATTGACTTAAGGAAAGCTTATGATTCAGTCCAATGGAGCTTCCTTTTCACTTTGTTGATGCGGCTCAACTTTCATCCCACCTTTATTCATTGGGTGGTGCAATGTGTTATTAATCCTTCATTTGTCATTGCCATTGAGGGAATCCAGTCCCCTCGCTTTTATGCTAATTAGGGTCTCAGACAAGGTTGTCCAATGTCGCCGATCCTCTTCAACCTAGTGCTGCAACATTTTACTGACTCCCTTGCTGTAGCCGCTTCTGCAGGGTCCTTTGAGTATCATCCCTTATGTCGTGGTCCGTCCATCACTTCGGTTTGCTTTGCAGATGATATTTTCATCTTTGGGCGAGCTTCTAGAAGTAATGCGGTGTTGTTGCATAATATATTTACCAATTTCTCAAATAATTCTGGCCTCACCATTAACCAAGGCAAGTCTTTTATATTTTTTGGGGGTGACAATGGAAGATAGATCCTTCTTTTGTGATGTCTTGGGCTTCAATATTGGGACTCTACCAATTACTTACTTGGGAGTGCCTTTGACTTCTAAGAGGCCGTCTCCATCTAATTATGCTGGATTGATCACCAAGGTGGAGGGGAGGTTAAATTCTTGGCGAAATTTAACTCTATCATTTGCAGGAAGACTTACCCTCATCCGCTCAATCATTTTGGGGATCATTAGATATTGGCTGTCTATTTTCCAATTACGGCGGAGTGTTACTGATTATCTCAACAAGGCTATGGCTAAGTTTCTTTGGCGGGGATCAACAGATCATGGTTCTTTCAAAGTCTCTTGGAAATCCATTTGTAAGCCAAAGGATGAGGGTGGCCTTGGTTTATGGAGTATGGAGGATTGGAATAGGGCTTGCTTGATGCAGCAATTATGGAGACTGGTGAGTGGTAAATCTTCAGCTTGGTCAAAGTTTGTTCATCATAGATGGCTGCGCAAGAACTCCATTTGGTCTCTCCCTGTCCCTTCTAAATGCTCAGGTTCTTTCAAAGCTGTCTTGAGTCTTCGTGACTATGCTAGTAGATGTATTACCAATTTGATTCATGATGGGAAAAACACTTTGCTTTGGCATGATCCTTGGTTACCAGGTGGTCCCCTCAAAGTCAATGACAAGGACCTAATTACTGCTCTTGGATGGGATTCTAAAGCCACAGTGTCATTGTTTCGTAGTGACTATGGGGGTTGGCTTGCAAGGACTGAGGATAGCCTCATTCTTGGTAGATGGGGTGAGATTGAGAAGACTCGTATTCATCGAAGTCTACCTTGTGACACTGCTATATGGAGGCATCATCCTTCTGGTAAATTTACTCTGAAATCAGCTCTTCTTCAAGTTAGAGAGCCCTCTTTGAAGATCAATTGGTCAAAGGTGGTTTGGGGTAAAGAGCACCATCCTCGTTTCTCATTTATAACTTGGCTTGCTATTCTCAATCGGCTTCCCACAAAGAAGCGTTTGGCCTCTTGGGGAGTTTTGATGGATGTTACCTGCCCCTTATGCAATTCAGGTGAGGAAGACATTGATCATCTCTTATTTAGTTGCTCTTTTTCAGCTGATCTTTGGAAATGCATCCTTCATCTTAATGGGTTTTCTACGCATGCTCCTATGCCATGGGGTGAGACGGTGCAATGGGTATCGGAACACTTTGCTGGGAACTCTCTAATGAGTGTTTTTCATTAGTTTTAATATCTTAGTCTACTCCATTTGGCAAGAACGCAATAATAGAGTGTTTGGGAGGGGGCAAACCACTATCTCTCAGTTGTTCTGCAGAATCACTCGTATGGTACAATATAGGTTCTCCGATGATGCGCTTTTGGTGGAAGATACCTCTTCTCATCGTGACTTTTTTGGGAAGTGGGGTCTTTCTGTTTCTTATGTTCTTCAATTGCCAACGTTTCATCATTGGAATCCTCCGGACAATGGCTGGCTAGTCCTTAATACCGATGAATCAGTTAAAAATAATAGGGGTGGTTATGGTGCTCTATGCCGCAACCATGCTGGTGATGGTGTTTTTGCTATAGCAGGGGGTGTTGAGGTGCAGGATATCACTTCTTGTGAGCTCATGGGGATGGCTAGTGGCCTTAGGGAGGTTGTCTCTCAAGGATATAGTAAGGTGGTGCTTTATTCAGACTCGAAGTATTGCGTAGACATGGTCAAGAAAGTGGTGAATACTCACTGGAAAGTCCTTTTTTTACTTGAAGAGATCTGGGATTCCATAGGGAAGCTGCAACAATGTAAGGTGGTTCATCAAGTTAGAGAAACAAATAGAGGTGCTGACTTCTTGGCAAGTCTGATAAATGATAATAAGGAGGTGATTTTTGATCCGGGAGGGTTCCCTGAACGCCTCAAAGCCATTGTGGCTGAAGAGGTTGGTGGGAGAGTTTTTATGAGACTATAATTTGCTATGTAATATCATTGTATTATTCCTTTTATATATATTTATATATTCTCTTTGGTTTCAAAAAAAAAACAACATCCGTTTAGCCACATTTATGCAATATATTTATTCTATCCACAAAAAAAGGTTAGAAAAAAAAAGTATATATTTTTTCGCTAAAAAGATCATTATATTAAGCGAAGAATCTATAGTCAAGCAAATATTCTTATATATATATATATATATATATATATATATATATATATATATATATATATATATATATATATATATATATATATATATATATATATATATATATATATATATTATAGGATGATGATAAATTGATTTCAAATAACAATTATATTACAAGATTATCATCTTATAAGCAATCTCATTCATTTTACAAACCAAAGAAGAATTTGAAAATAGGTAAAACCTGATAAACAAAGTCTTCATCTTCATGGAAAATCATTGGTTTAATTTAGTTGCTTCTCAATGAAAAATTTCTTTGAAAAACAACTTGGGTTTACAAAAATCTACTAAGCTGAAGTCTTCTTGAGGTTCTTGGGCAATGTTACTTAGCGTACATCGAAAAAACTTCTATTCTAAACAAATTAAAAGACTTTACTACGTACATAATGTTTTTAAAGAAATCATAGATATGGGTTTATAGAGATTTGTTATCTTGAAAAGTTGTTTGAGTTGGAGAATAACATCAACGACCATGATGTTAGTGTACCAAACTTTTTAATTTCACCGTCAAACCCTGTTGTTTTTATTGCTATAGATACTTGTGGGCAAGGAAAGAAATATCGCCCGGTTCGCTACCCAGCGAACTGGGTGATATGGCGAAATGATTTCGCTGCCTCTAAAAACAATTTTGTTCAAAAGAAAATAATAAGAATATTTGAAAAGACATTTATTGCACCATACAGTTCCACTTCCATAATAAAAATATTTGAAAAGACATTTAGTGCACCCCACCATTCCACGTAAAGCAAAGCTGTAAAACATCTGGTATGAGTATCTATGCACCATAAATGTGAAGCTTCAAAAGTTAATAAAAAAATATAAAATATTCTTGTAATACATCAATTAGTCATTTGAAAACAATAGTAAAATGATATTCAAATAAAAATCTGTCATTGTAACTCTCTCTCTCTCTCCCACTCTTCGTCCCTAACAACTATCTCTGCAACTATTTCTTCCTCTATTTGCAACTATTTCGTCTCAAGAACAAGAACAAATCTCAACACCAAGCTTTCTCTCTTTCCTTTTCTCTTTTTCTCTCTAGGAACATGCAAAAATCGCTTACTGTAACTCTGCAAGCATGGTGATGCACGCCGAAGACCGCTGCCGGCCTCAGCAGCAATGAAATATTGCCGATTTCTGCGATAAACTACAAAAAAGGCGAGATATTGCCGAGAAATCGGCGATATCCCGCAAATCTCGTTTCGCCCCCTGGTTTCGGTTCGCCGGGGGGCGAAATCACCGAATTTCGGCGATATTTCGCCGAAATTCAACGAAAAAAAGTTCCTTGCTTGTGAGACTAGTTGGGAAAATGCCTGACACTTTTTTTTGGTAGAAGTAAATTCTATTCACTAAAATGAGAAACCTCTATTACAACCTACATCTAACTGATCAAACATAAGTATCCATCGGATATTGGGGGGTGGGACTGAAATGTTAAGAAAAGCATTTTGGGTGATGGCACTTTCCTTTGCTAGAACATCAGCTATCATATTTGCTTCCCGATAAATGTGTCGAATAGTGATAGCAGTGAAGGATTGTTTGATCTCCGTAATGTCTACGATGATCGGAAAGAGTTTCCATGGTGTTGTCTTTGGGTCACAACGCAAAATGTGGCATAGGGCTTGATTGTCAATCTCCACCTCTATGTTGGTCAAGTTAAAATCACGGGCCCACAATAGTGCTTGACGCATTGCAAGAGCTTCCGTTGTGAGAATTTCTTGAACCTGTGTGCCTCGTCCAAAACAGAATACCATATTTCCTTTATGATCTCTCGCTATGCCACCTAGTCCTCCGAGTTTGTGGTCTGCGAGAAAAGAGCCATCTACATTCAAATTTTTGAAGTTGGGCTGAGGAGGCTCCCATTTTATATTGGATGGTGCTAAACTCATATGCCCCTTATGTGTGACTCTTGATTGAAGAATTGCAAGTCTTTCCAAATACGAAATGCAACTTTTTCAGTTGAAGGTCTTTCCTGCGTATTAAACAGACCAGTACATGCCTTCCACATGAGCCAGAGTGTTGTGAGAATCGTCAAAGGCTGTTTTGTGTGCTAATCATTTTTCCATTGAGTGAGGAGAGATAAGACTTTGTCAACTAGATGGCTCGGTTGTGTTAATATAGTAAAGTGTAAATTCTCCCACACTCTATGTGCTAGTTGACAATTGACAAATATGTGATAAGGTGTTGTTTGCTGTTCCTCGCAATGGAGGCAATGTGTAGAGCACAGGAAACCTCTCTATTCTAGTAAAGATGCTGTGGACAGCTTTTCATGTAAAGTTTTCCATAAGAAATGTTGAACTCGAGGTAAAAGTGGGACTTTCCAAATGGGAAAATACCTGACACCCGTGTTAAAAAATCATACAAATTGTTCTAGATGTTTCAGGATATGTAAATCATTAGACTCTAAACTGTTGAGATATACAGTAACCTATACCAATAACTAGGGAATTGTAACAAAAATTTTTATATGGCTAACCAAATATGCTAGGTTGGAGGTAGAGCATCTTGGACATTAGTAATATATGATAATTTAGGGTGGTTAAATTGGTAAAAGACCAAAGCTTCCACAAGGGGGTGCAAGGTAGGAAAAGCGGGGGGGTGGGGGTAAAGGTTTTGTTTATAATAATTATATAGGGCTTTGTGGTGGGGGGGGGGGGGGGGGGGGGGGGGGGGGGGGGGGGCGGGGGTGGGGGGGGGGGTGGGGGGGGGGGGGGCGGGGCCGGGGGGGGGGGGGTGGGGGGGGGGGGGGGGGGGGGGGTTGGGCTAAAGATTTTGGCCCTAAGGGAGGGTTAGGGCCAAAATATTCTGGCCCTGAACTAGGGCCAAGGGCGGGCCTGGGATTACTCTCGGGCCTGCCCAGTCCATCCCGGCCCGTCCCTGATTTTTTGGCCCGACCCAGGCCCTGATTTTGGCCTTGATTTTGGCCCTGATCTTGGCCCTGATTTTGGCCCTGATCTTGGCCTTGATTTTGGCCTTGATCTTGGCCCTGACCCAGGCCCTGATTTTGGCCCTGATCTTGGCCCTGATCCTGGCCCTGATTTTGGCCCTGATCTTGGCCCTAATCCCCGATTTTGGCCCTGATTTTGGCCCTGATCCTGGCCCTGATTTTGGCCCTGATCTTGGCCCTGATTCTGGCCCTGATCTTGGCCCTGATCCTGGCTTTGATCTTGGCCTTAATATTAGCCCTGATCCTGACCCTGAACCCGGCCCTGATTTGAGTCTAAAGACTCTGGACCCTCCACCCACATGGAGAGGAATTAATTGTAATACATATAGGTGGATACTTGACACGTGTCAAATTTTAGAAACATGATCATGTTTTGTAGAAAATTAATAAAAATAAATTATAACCTCATTCCAATGTAATAAGCATCTATTTGATTTTGGCCCTAATCCTGACCCTAATTTTGACTCTAATCTTAATATTAATTTGACGATTATCATGAACTACAGTACTAGATTTTTACCCTGATCTTCATACTAACATTGATATGAGTCTTGATTTTGACATTTAGTCACTTTGATCATATTAGACTATAAATTCACTTTTTATATTATTTCTAAGGTAATTTTTATTTTTCCAACAAAGTCATTTTTAGTTCAATAAAATATTGATTTTGTTTTTTGACTAAGGTGAGATAATATATTATAAATAATAAAAACTATTACATAAAGAATTAATATCTAACAAATCTATACCCCAACTTCTCATCATGAATATCTAACAAATCTACTGTGATATTTCAAAAAAATTTATTAAAAACATATAGCTATGTTTGTAATTAAAACATCATTTTCTTTAACTATGAAAAAAATATAATTTTTTTGTTGAATACTAAATTATCGTCGATTTACTTGTTAACAAGGTTTTGAATATGATTTTTTTTGCATTGAATAAAGATATCAATTTATTGAACAGTTGTGAATGAAAACATACCTACCTACAGCTTAAGTTCTTGACTTTGAAGATAAAATTTTCATTTATCAGATTCCTTTTGAATTCTGAATCTTTGATGTTTCTAAGTTTACAAAAAGAGTTTGTGTGACATTCTCTATAATTGACTTGACTTTCAAATATGCCTAAATTAATTACAATTCTTTTCTCTACTTATTCTATTTCATGAATAATTTTAACCCTTTGCTGCTGGAGAAAAACCAAAGGAAAAAACAAAATAAAAGAGAGAGAGAGAGAGAAACTTGGGGGAAAGACAAATTGGAAATTTGGAATGAAGTTTAACCATTGTCTTAGAAGCTAGAAATTAATTGAGAATTGAGATAAATCTTTTTCTTTTTCCCTTCGAGCTTACATATAATAACCATAATTTTCATCGAATAACAAATTAAAAAACCCTAGAAATTTGGATTTCTCTATTTCTCTAAAATCTAAATGGGTATAAATAGTTAAATACATATTGAATATAAGTTTTGGATTATTTGTTGACATCTTTACTATTTTATTTTCCAGAACTAAGTTTGGAATTTAAGTATTTAATTACTTTAATATGTATTTTAATTACTACCTGTCTTACATTTGATATTTACGACCAAAGATATGGCCAATTAAAGCTACGGACAAGGCCAATTAGGGGGCCACTCGAGCCAATCAGGCCAGGCAAGGCCAATCGGGGCCAATCGGCCAGCCGGGGCGGGCCCGGGGCCAATGGGCAACATCAATCAGGGTTCGCCAACCCATCCCGACCCGGCCCAATTAGGGCAGGAATGGGCTTGGCTTGGCCCTGTAGGGCTTAGGGCCAGGGACAATAATCATTGACCCTGAACTAGGGCCAGGGTGGGAATGGGCTCAAATTATACCATATAGGGCTGGGCTTGGGATTGCAAAAGCCCGGCCCGGGGCCCCCCCCCCCCACCCCCCCCACAAAAAAAAAAAAAAAAAAAAAAAAAAAAAAAAAAAAAAAAAAATCACAAAAAAAAAAAAAAAAAAAAAAAAAAAAGGGGGGGGGGGGGGGGGGGTGTTGGGATGGGGTTTGGGGTTTTGTTTTTAAAAAAAAAAACCAAAACAAAAAAAAAAAAATTTTTTTTTTTTTTTTTGTGTGTGGTTTTTGTATTGGGTTGTTTTTTTTTTTTTTTATTTTTCAGCCTACTGCCAAGTGCCAACCCCTTTCAACATTTATTTTGGTAACTATTTCAACATATTTTAGATTAAGGTAACTTTTGGCTTTAAGATTGAGGCCATAATACATTAAAAATGTCCATGAATTATTTAATCTAATAGGCCAAACCAATCAAAGAGATTAACAATCATTGCTCTAATGGAGCAATATTAAAAGCTTCAAAGAAAAACCCTACTTTTTTTTTTTGGGGTAGTAACCCTACTTTAATTTATTCGGGTTAAAACAGTTTGATTTGATTTCATAGATCAGTGGATTATTAGCGAAAACCTGTGGGCTGGTTCGGGTCTGATTGGGCTGGTTTGCCTTGGGTTCACTAATTCGATCCAAGAATTCACCCCCTTAGGATAGTGCGAAAATTAATAGAGATTAAATTACACTCCTCAACACACTTGGAAATAGCTTAGTTCCTAATATGCCATATAAATTAACAGGTAAACATAACAACATGAAAAGAGAGGGTTGCCAAGTAACTTATGGAACAAAGTAAGAGGCTTGAAGTCGTTAGTCTTATGTCATAATTAGCAATATTTCAATCATAGAGGTACATGAAGTCGTGGTTTATACTCTGCAATTTATTAATAACACATGACTTGGAGATTTCCTAAATATGTGTTATAAAAGTATAAGAAGATCCAGACTCAAAACATATTACATAAGTCTCTACCATATCTTGATTCCTCCATTCGTATACTTATTGACAAGTGGACAATAGTGGATGTGCTCTAGCACAGTGGTGGCAACTTCTTATGTAGGGGTGTAAATGAATTAAACTTGGATCTGGTAATACCATAGTCACATTCTATTATATTCGAAACAAATTTAGATAATATCCTATAGGGTTTTGTTTGATTCGAATAGTTATTTTCTTAAATAGATTCTTCTAAATGGGTATAAATATAGATTGAATACAAGTTTTCAATTATTTGTTGACATCTTAGCATTTTATTTGTGAGGGCTAGCTTTGAAATTTAAGAATTCAACAACTTTGTCAGATTTGTAACAATCGATAGGGAATGGGTAATGCCATATTTGTGTCGTATTAATAATTTGACAGATTCAGATATGAATTTATGAGTGAATTTTCATCATCCATTTACATCCTTATTCTTATGTAGGTACAATAAGTCTAAGGAGATCATATATTAAAAAAAGTCTAAGGAGATCATTGATTTGAATATCCGTTCACATTTTTTCTCCCCCTAGGCACTAAGGTTGACGATGAAAAAAAAAAAAAAAAAAAAAAAAGAAAGAAAGAAAGAAAGAAATAAGAACAGTGTGTGGTTTCTCTATCTATCTCATATTTTCCCACTCTGACTTGTTTCTGTCGCATTGTTCATTCTGTAATCCCTCTCTGTCATCTCGAGTGCTTATTCTCTCTATCTTCTTGATCTTTGTGAACCCAATCTGAAGAGGTGAGCCCTTCTTTCTCTCTTTCTGAGGTAGGATCTCTGTGGGTGACCGCTTATAAGCACCGAAATTAGTCATGAGGCCAAAAGTTGACTCTTTTATGTTTTGCACCTTTTGGCGGTTGGAGGGAGAGGAAAGGCTCCAACCTGGTATGAAAAGAATAAAGCAGATAAGTAGGGATAAGGAGTTTGTTTTCTGAGGTTGTTTGGGGCTTGAGCAGTGGCGGACCCAGGATGCAATAGTGGGGGGGGGGGCGAAAAATGAAAGTCAGATAACTTTTCCTTTTGGGGTCGCAACTCTAAATTATTTTATTAAATTAAAGAATAGACTACATATATTTTGTGGGGCCCACACATATTTGAAAACAATGATGAATTATTGATAATGATATTTTTTTCCCGACAAAATATAGGTAAAATTAAAGCAATAATAGAAAAAAAATATATACACATGACTTCAATCCTAAAAAGTTAGATGCAAACCAAAATTTTCTTTGGTAAGAGATGTAAACCAAATTAAAAATGAAAGTCAGATAACCTTTCCTTTTGGAGTCGCAACTTTAAATTATTTTATTAAAATAAAGAATAGACCAAATATATTTTGTGGGGCCCACACATATTTAAAAAAATGATAAATGATTGATAATGATATTTTTTCCCGACAAAATATAGGTAAAATTAAAGCAATAATATAAAAAAAATATACACATGACTTCAATCCTAAAAAGTTAGATGCAAACCAAAATTTTCTTTGGTAAGAGATGTAAACTAAATTTTTTTTTAGGTAAGAGATGCAAATCAATGGTAGTTAGTTACCTACTAACTATAGACAAAATCAAATTAAAAAGAATAACAAAAAAAGAAAAAATAAATAAATTGAGAAAGAGAAAGAGACCTAATTGTGGAGAATATTTTTTTCCAAATTTTCTTAAGCCACGCTTATAAAAAGGGAAGATAATAAATAGGAAAAAAAGAGGAGAGAGGAGAGAGGAGAGAGGAGAGAGGAGAGAGGAGAATAAATAGGGATTGAAGAATTAGTTTTTAATTAGAAATAATATTTTGATTTTTAAATACCTAATAAGATTTTTTTTCAAAAATTTCCTTTAACCCACATTTATAGAAACAGAAAAGAATAAATAGGAAGAAAAGATGAGAGAGAAGAGAGGAGAGAATAAATAGGGATTGATGAATTAGTTTTTTTATCAGGATTGACATTTATGCCCATCATTTTACCTTTAAAAACTGTTCACAATATTTTGGGGGGGGGGGGGGCCAAATAGTGACATTTCACATTTGGGAAGAGAAAAAATCGAAAAAATTAAAGGAATTAAGGGAATATGCATAAATCTTTTAAAAATCCGGGGGGCCATGGCCCCTGGGCTTGAGTGATTACGTACTATTGAAATAATGTCATATAAAAAATGTCTATGTGACCAACTTCTCATTTATGTTGCCTGAGTGCCATCTGATAGGCCTGAAATGCTGATAGTATACCTGATTATAGTTTTACAAGAGAATGAAAAGCAGTGTTAGTTGCTTCACATTATAGAATGCGCACATAGTTGAAAAGAAGTGATGTTGCTTTCCCAATACTTCCTTTCAGATCATGTGGGTTCTTAGGAAAAGGGCCCTTAAATGGAATGCATCTAAGGAAACATTTAGGTGTTTATACAATTTCACTTTCATATGGTATACCTGGTTTTGATATTTTTTTTCTTCTTCTTCTCTTGGGTAAAGGTTTTGATCATGATGTCCCCTTTGTTTTCGACCATCAAACGCAATTTTCCTATGAAGAAAGACGTCAACGGAATTGAGCACATCCTTGTGTTTAAATTATGAATTGAAAACCTGAATTTAGTTAAACAAGGACTATCTCTTCATTACAATCTTAATATTTGAATAATCCAACAACAAAATGAATTGGTTGGTATAGAATGAAAAGCATTGCTCAGATAATTTGTATTTAATGGCAACTTGAGATACTATTGGGCCATTGGCAAGCAGTAAACCGTATAAGTTTCTTGGTGGTGAGTGTTTTGTGAGGATAAATATATTTCTACGTGTTGGAGGTATAGTCCAGCATATTCTCAGATATTATTTTCTCTTACTAAAGAGTAAAGTGCAAACACTTGTCTAAGATTTATTTGAGCATGCAGGGCTAGCTGCAACTCTAAATGAATCCAATATAAAATGTAGGCCCAAATTTCCCAGACTGGGTCATCCATTGTATGAGCTTGATGTTAAGGAATTTTTGTTCGTGTGCCATAATATATCAGTGATGCCTTTATACTATTTAACACTCTCTTTCTTTGTCTGCTGAATGTAAGATATTAATTATTAAGAATGTATGACACTTCCTTAAGTCTTGACTGTTTCCTTGTGCAATTGTTCACAAGTATTTGTTACATTTAAGGAGAAAAGATACTAAAAGAAATGAGGTAGTTCTTTGAATTCACCTACTATATATGTTGGGTTTCTTCACATTCTTCTCATTTATTATTTCAGTTCAACTTTGTTAAATTTTGTCATTGATATGGATTAAGTGTTCTGTGATGGCTGGATAACATGAAAAATGTGACTCTATATGATGTAAACGCCAAGCAACCCCCCCCCCCAAAAAAAAAAAAAGAAAAAGAAAAAGAAAAAAGAGAGCTGCTAGAAGCCTTAGCACCGCTAGGCTCTCATGCAAGCCCCTTAGGGGCATTTGAGTCTTTTTCCCTTACTTATGATGCTTTTGTTTACTTAAGTGAGTTCTTTCCATGAAACTATGAAAAACCAAAATTTCGGTCGAAATAGTTGAAATTTCGTCGAAACTAGGGACTTTTTCTGTAAATTTTAATAATAAGTTTCAAAAGGTTTTAGGGGGTATTTGGAATGGGAATCTACGTATCAGCTAATTAAAGTATAAATAACACATTGACACATACATTTGCTAAAAAGAAATTAATGTAGATTTGTCATTCAAAATTATAGTATACATAAGTTTATGATAAATACAGTATAAACTATAAGCATAACTTTCATTATATAACTTCAAAGTTCAAAACTTCAAATACAAAGTAACTAACACAAAAAAAGGAAAGTACAAAAACCTCTACTCACTTACTCAATGCCAAGATGAGTGACTGGGCGGATCCATCCCCTGAGTCGTGTAGTACTGGTTTTGTTTGAACCTCTCCTTCGTCCACTGGACATAAATGTCCTATGGCACGTTCCTCATATAATAATTGAGGTAGTCGACCATTGTAGCTTCGTAGGTCTCACCATCCATGGATGCCAGATATCCTATTAGAGGGAACGTACAATACGGATATGGAGTAGAAGATGGCACTGAGAGTGGCGGCCCAAATTTCTCTGACCCCAACCATCCTCATATGTAACATTGGTGTACTAATATACTACATGCTCCGAGCTTGAAAAATATGTTTGAGTCCGTCTACTCAATGCCTAATAAATATAAGGAGTACCATAACCACAAGGCCTAGAAGAAGATCCAACCCTCTCCATACTATTGTCCTTGGGAATGTGAATCAATGGGTCTCCAGTATCCAGATCCTCTAGCTGTGATGTGAAATCCCTCGGATTTCTACCCCTTTAACCCGTGTTTTCAAGACCGCAAAATCGGGGCCTAGAGTTGGCGACAATTGTGAGCCATTCAAGTCCAGCCCGAAGGTTTAGAAATGGACCCAATGTTGGTGGATGGACCTTGTGATGACTCGACAACTCTCCTAGAGTTTAAGGGAAGAGAGAAGATCAATCATGATGGTGTAAAAATGGTGATTTTGGAATATCTGTAGACTGGTGATGAGAGTCCGATTGAAGAGATTAATGTATCCAAACAAAGATTGTCGAAAGACCTTTCCATCAAGCAAAAAATCATCGAAATCGGAGTCCGTTTGGGGGTCCAACCATGGACCGGTCAGTTGGGCTGGTTGGGTGGTCAACCCCCCACCCCTTTTTCAGTTATGGGACAGAATCGGGATTTTGGGTTTTTAAACCCTATTCTAGGTTGTAACTCACCCCAAAATGCATTTTTTAATGCTAGAAAGAGGCTAAGGCTTTGGGAAGAGGAGAAACCAAGGAGAAGAGTAGATCCCACCCAATCGAAGGTGCTTTGCGACTTGGATCATTGCGGGAACGCTAAGAAATGTGAGAATTCTTAAACCCTCCTCTTTAAACACAATTTTGTAGGATTTTTTCTTCTCTCTAATTGTGAGATCTTGAAAAGGAAGAGTGTTACATATCTTTAATGCTCTTCAATTCTTGTTTTATTATTCCTTTATAGTGTAAGAGATAATGGTGTGAATCTTTGCGAGATTTCGCTTTTTGACTCTCCGAGACGCCTGCGGGCGATTTAGGAGAGCCAATTTGTGGCTTTTTGATCTAGATCGCTAATTGGATCAAATTGAAGGCCCCTATAGGATCCTTTTATTGCCAATTAGACTTTCCCAAAGTTTCGTTTCTATTGTACTTTGAATCGGTGGCAAAATGGAGACCATTCACTAGTAAGGTTGAAAACTACCCTTTTTAACTTAGTGGTCAGAATTGTGTCTTCGTGGGAAGATTTTCAGATATCTTTTGAAACACAAATTGGCTCAAATTTATGATTATTAATTTTCTTGCATGAATATGTTTATTCATCTTTTAGTCACCAACTTGTGGGACTGAATTTTGGGAATGTGGAGAAAGGATCAAAGTAAAAGGTGAGGAATGACTAATCATCTTTTGCACAATAAATTGTTGCTATTTTAAATTCTATTGTTATAAATTGTTGTATATTTTTTTATCTATCATGATATGCTTTTGTGTGACTTGCACGAACGAAAGGTAAGATTTAATGTTTGGGTATTATTTTTACTTATGAATCTAATATTATTAATATCTGAATGGTATCAGATTGTATGAGATGAAAGAGGAAGAATGCTATTATTCCCCTTACCTTGTATTCTCAACTAGGGTTGTGGGTTTGCCCATTACCCTAGTGACCTTATGTGTATGTGATAACTCTATGAAATAGAGTTAAGATTGGTAACTTTATACTTGAGATGACTTGATTTAGGAGTACTTTATCTTTGTTTTAGTGATAGTATTCATTAGATGTTGTCTTATTTAGTCTTAACATGTTGCATCTTGTTTAGTTCATTATTGTCACTCTTACATGAATTTCTCTTCAGATTTGTGGATGAATTTGATTGTTTCTCTTTCTCTTGAAAAATGTAGGTAAAGAGCCATAATAGGACAAGAAGCTGTCCTCTAACTTTGCTGTGAAGTTGCTGCAGCAATTCGGAGCAGAATATTCTTAAATCCAATTTAAGTGGAAATGACCATAAGGGGCTAACTTAAGAGGACATTATTCTTGTAAATATGTGATTGTTCTCAGTCCTTGACCTGAGGAGGAAAGTTATAATCTTATGGCCAGAATCTAACCTAATGATTGAAGACATTTATGGAAGAAAGAGAAGAGAGGCAAAGGGGAGAGAGAAAAAGATAGCAATTCACACAGCTAAGGAGGAGAATAGAGGACTCGACTGAAGCAAGGAGAAGAAGAACCAGAGCTGGACTCATGCGGAAGCATTGAAGGCTACTGGAGAACTTGATTTGCTGGAGAAGAAGGCTGGAGCTCGTGTGGAAGCATTAAAGCTTTAGTTTCTTTTCATTCTTATAAACTTATCTTCTCATCTTCTAGCTTTATGTTCACCATAGCTACTGCTGTGTTTTTAATGTCTGTTATGGGATAAACTTGTGTTCTGTTGGGATGATAGTAGTACCTAACCTGAATTTTGAGATGTACTTATCATGTATGCTTTAGTTTTACTACAATACAACTTGTTATCAATGAATTCAGCATGATATATATTGGCTAATTTCTGTTCTTGATGAATCTTTCATGAACGATTGTTATGATTGAGTTAGCTGAAAAGTTAATGCAGTCTAGATGTTTGTTGAATTGTCTGAGTTAGCATAACCTTTAATTAGTTGTGTTAATTAGTAGGTTGGGTAGGAATACCCAATTACCTCACATTACCATTGATTGGATTGGGTTTAAATTGCATTCATATTTCAATTCTTCATAAGAATATGCAAATGTTGATTTAGGATGCTAGCTTATGTGTATTGGAAAATACCATAGTGTCATTCATTCCAAGTTCTTGATATATCTTGGGGTTGTAGTATTACTTTAGTATTTGCATTATAAAATTCAGGGGAAGGGAAACTTGATTCCTAACACACTTTTCACTCACTAAGTTCCTTCTATTGCTTAATCTCCAATATAGTTCCTTAGTTTAATTAACTGTCATTTGATCATTTAGTTAATCAATCACAAATCAATCTTTTTAATCTCGTTTAAATCAATTTTACTTTTACATTGAAAGTTAATGATATAATTCTCCGTGGGATCGATACTCTACTTATCATTTATTACTTGATTGCGACACGTGCACTTGCGTAACATCTTGGTACACAAGCAACAGTATGCATCTAGACCTAAGTACATGAATGCTAGGTGTCTAGAAGTGTTTGGCTGTATTACCTCATGAGTACTACTACCCTTTTGGTAGGGGTATTGAAATCGGTTAACCCGTGATATCAGTGGCTGGGTCTTGTGAGCATCAAGTAGGCCCATTGCCATCATGAGATGGTAGGGTTGCATATAATAGATGAGGGCTCATGGGCGCTCAAGACAAGTAACCATCCCATGAGAGGACATGGAGAGCATCCTGTCCATTATATGTGGATGACCATAGGGTTAAGGTCAAAGTAGTCCGAGTTGATTAGTGCCATAGGATACAACGACTCTAGGTGGGAAAAGATACTGAATTGAGTTGGTTGGTGCTATAGGGGAAGTATCCGGACCATATGTAGTACGAGATCGTAGGACCTTGCATTGGGCTTAGAGTAATCCTTAACTCGCGCTAGTTCTCATGTCAAATGGTGATGTGAGAGAGTGGTGACTTGTACCCCAGCCATGGATTGATGTGACTTGACCCAACAACCACGGAGAACCCAATAGACGTCTCTTGTTGAGGGAGAGTGAATGAGAATGCCCAGAGGAGATTGGTGTAGACTTAATGCATGTCTACCACAGAGACTACATGATAGAGTTAGGAACATCATATCATCATCATGCATCTGTTTATTTATATTATAAATTACATGGTTATCTTATGAATTATGATGTGGAAATTGGATGAATGTATGACATGGATGTTAGTGACCCTCACTGAGTTTTATGAACTCATTCCTTTATTTTGTTTGTTCTTTAGACTTCTCTATAGGTTATGAGGACCCCACTTTCGTTGAGGATCCTTTGTTGGGTGGTTACCAGGAGGGATCAAAGAAGACGTGGATGCACAAGAGGTTTCATGTTCATATTAGGATTACTCTTATGGAGTCACCTTCCCTTAGAGATTCCTTAGACTATTTTTTGCGGCAGACTTTAGACTTTCTTTCTTTCTTAGAACTCTGATGTTTAGCTTTTGACTTGAGGTTTTGAACAATTGTAACTCTTTTATTCTAGTTTTGATAATTTAACTTGAACTTGATTTATTCTTGTCCATTAATTATGCTATATCATGTGTATTATGGATTTGTTACTGAACCTAGGTCTTGCAGTGTATCACCCCCACGGGTATCGACCGGATCCAGCTGGGTGGGGTGTGACATGTGGAGCCTTTGGACTCATCCAAGCTTATGGATCTCATTGAGCCTGCCAAGCTGACCACATCCGTATGATGTTAAGACCCAAATGATGTGGTGTCATCTTCAAATCCATGTGTCCATGTTATATTCCCTTCCCCTTTTGGCTGTAGGTTGTAGTATGACCACGAGACGCTGCTCCACTAAGATCAGCATCTTGAATGGTATAGTCAAACTGACTCTCCCCCATGAATTTCGGTGCCCCTCCCTATTCTTGACTCTCAATTGGTGCTGGTCTCTCCCTATGATCAGCTAAATCTTGATCACTAGGTCCGTCATCATCATCATTGGTGCTCGAATCACACAATATTATCCTCACTATGGGTGGATGCACTAGGGTGTGGCAAAAAGGGACGGTTAGGCTCGGTGTGCACTCTCCTATCTATGGCTAGGAATTTGTCCACATTAACTCCCTTCTCATGTGCAACACGGCTACTGGTCGACCTCTTGTCTCATCCAATAGTGGCTCTTTGACCCACTCGAATAGAGGGTTCTCCTCATCATCATCAACCAAAAAGATCTCAACCAACCCAATCTTGTCCCCATTTGGTCCTTCCATCCTCTCTTGATGTGCTCCTCTCTCAACCTCATATCGTAGTGCACGTATACAAGGTCTTCTAGCCACGTCATCTCCAATCAATTTCACCTCTTAGAGTGTGGATCAGGTTGAATGTGCTCTAGTTACGCTCACACCCTATGGTAGAAGATGTCTGGGAGAGCACTTTAACTGCAATCATTACCAATTTCTCTAAGTCTTCTTGATATTGCAGCCATGACTTGGCTGCAAGAAACATACCCAACGCAATTAATAAGGCTATAACATATACATAACATAATTGTAGAAGTAAAAACTATAAAGTAAAATAGACTCTTAGATTCGGACTAACTAGCAGTGGTGCTCTCCTGAGCCTAAATAGCCACAGTGCGACCAAAACTCCCAATGACATCTCTAAAAGCCTTCAACTACAATAAAAAATAACTATGTTAGTACAAAAAATAAGTAATTAACATAAGTAGTAGTGTTCTCACAAGTCACAATCTTACCTCATGATTGATCAGTGCTTGTTTAGTCGGATCCAGTTCCAACCTTTCTACTACTTGATGGGCTGCCGGATGAAGTCTTGCCTCATCCCAAGTTCTTTATTGAATTGGTACATGGGATTTAGATAATAGGCTACCAAACAAACAAATAGATGAGATGGTAAGAAACACAACAACATAATAACTTAGAATAATTAATAACTTTCTACCTACCAACCAAATGTAGTGGATGCTGCAACTCCCACCTACCTTGAATGATTTGGAGGAATCTCTAATTGCACCTAGGATAAACCCTCCCAATCATCTCCTTCATCATCTCCACTGTAGCCCATATTTGTGGTAAAGTTGGTTTTGTTTTTTGTTGATCTACCTACTTTAAAACGGTATAGGGTCAAGAAGCTTCACCACTATCTTAGATTACCCTAGAAGCTAACACTAGTATCGTGGTCCATGCTAGTCTCCTTGTTGGGGAGTCTGAACCTGGCCAATTGAACCACTCTTGTGATGCAAACATTGCATATAGTGTGTTCTTTGTCTTGGCTCTTTAAGGCACTGCAATTTGTTGCTAATCTGGTGATCCCATACCTCACAAAGTCACCATCACACATCCTTCTCAACATACTAAATGCAAATATGTGGTTATATACAAATTTGCTCACTTGTTATGCTCAGTCAACGACCTTTTTCACAAATTTAATTTGCCCCATGTCCTTCAACATCAAATCAGTACAATGTGCAGTACATGGAATCCAAAAGAGTCTATAGTAGGATTCTCTACTAACTTCATCTCACTTGTTATGCTCAGTCAACGACCTTTTTCACAAATTTAATTTGCCCCATGTCCTTCAACATCAAATCAGTACAATGTGCAGTACATGGAATCCAAAAGAGTCTATAGTAGGATTCTCTACTAACTTCATCTCAACCTTTGTGAAGTTGGAGCCATTATGTGTAACAACCTGCACCACGTGCTCAACTCCAATCTCTCTCACTACACTCTCTAGCAGCCCATAAATGTACTTTGCATCCTTCTTCTCCCTGGATGCATAGACAGACTTTAGGAACACCTTCCTCCCATCACAATTCAACATAAAGTTGATGATGGATTGTCTTGTGGGACTTGTCACACTCCACCTAGCTGAATCTGATCATACTCGAATACCCGTGGGGGTGATAAACTACAGGACCAAGATTCACAGCCAAATCCATACCACCATACAACATAGCATAATCAAAGGACAAGAATAAATTGAGGTATCAAGATTCAAAGTTGTAATAATCAAATTATCAAATATGATTACAGTCATTCAATAATTTAAAGTTAAATCATTATCCAAAGTTAATCAAGTTTAAATCATCAAAGTTTATAGAAAGGAATTGTTTGCAGTGTAAATCTAGGTTCTTCAATAGAAAACAACATCATCCTTTACTATAAGTTCAATGGCAATGACATAACATAGGGCTACGAGGGAAGCTATCATCTCCAAAGACATCCCGGACCTTCACTAGTACCTGGCTCCATAGGAGCAATCCGAGCATTGGCAAGAAACTCCACACGAGTCCACCTACTCGCACACCACTCCCTCAAAGTAATCTGCTTGCAAGAGATCCTACATTTGAATGGAATCCTCATAACCTGTGACAAGATCTAAAAACATATGTATAAAAAGGAGTGAGTTCAATAGAACTCAATGAGGTCAACTTAACTACATATCAAGCATCCATTCACAATGCTCCAGAACAAATATATATACATAAAAATATAATAATGAGATGAATAATAAATAAATATGCAATCATGCTTCTAACTCTAATCATGAAGTCTCTATAGTAGACATGCATTAAACTATACACCAGCCTCCTCTAGGCGATGTATCACTCTCCCTTAACAAAAGACGTCTATTGGGTTCTCAGTAGTTGTTGGGTCAAGGCACATCAATCCGTGGCTGGGGAATAAGTCACCACTCTTTCATATCACCATTTGGCTTGAGAATTTGTGTATGCCAAGGATAACTTTAGGCCAAATGCATGGTCATATGGTCTCGTACTACAAATGGTCTAGATATCATTACTTAACGGGAAGCATCTGTCGGTCCGATATCCTTTTCCACCTAGGAATGACATCCTTAACCGGAGGCATCTAGTGGATTCCATTCCTCAACCCTATGGTCATCCACATATGTATAGGCGGATGCTCTTGTGGCTTCCTTGCGAAAATCGCACATCACGCTGAAAGTGACATGAGCCCAACACTATACATATGCAACCTTACCATCTCATGGTTGTAGCGGGCTTGCTTGATGCTCAGAGGACACAACCATTGACATCATGGGTTACCCGGCTTCAATACCCTTGCTAGAAGGGTAGTAGCACTCATGGGAGTTAAGAGAGAGAGAGAGAGAGAGAGAGAGAGAGAGAGAGAGAGAGAGAGAGAGAGAGAGAGAGAGAGAGAGAGAGAGTCATCAGGGTAATGGATGAACCTACAACCCTAGTTGGCATATACATACAAGAGGATAGAGTCCACCATCAAATCCACACATTTACACCATTTCCATATAATAATTCATGAATTTGAAAAAAGAAACGAACATAGTATAACATTACCTTCTGTTCTTGCAAAGTCACACCTTTTATAATAGAATACATGATAGAAATATCAATGAAGATTCAAATAACACCAGCAAGTACACAAGATATTGTTAAGCATTTTCCTCACCTGTTAAAGTTAAGAGTGCTCTTTAAACTCCCAAAAGATTCACCAAAGATAGTGTAATTAGACCAAAATAACCCTAAGAACATGAAAAAGTAAGCGAGGAACAACCGAGGATCGGTCCAGGGTCAAAAAAGGGGGCCATAACACACACCCCTTAGGGGCGGTTGGATAGGTCTATATGACCGGTCCACCGGCCAGTCAACTCTTGCGCTTGTCATGGTCGCGAGCAAAATCTCTAATTTCAACTCCGATTCGAAATCATTTCAAAATGGGACTTGGGGGTCTTCAATCTACTAGTATTAGGGTCCCCAAAGTACCATCCAAACATTCCAATTAGGTCTCAAATGAAAAGCCCCAAATTTGGCTCTCCGTGTCTGTCCGCAGTCATCATAGAGGTTCGAAATTGTTTCGAATGCAAAGATTTGCACAAACCAACTCTCAAAGATGTTGGGAAACACAAAGAGAAGTAAGGGCAAGCATTCAATACAACTCAACAACACCAACAACCATTACTTGACATTCAAAGCTAATAAATGCCATCAAAACTAGGGTGGAAAAGAGGTTCATGAATGCTTTGACATGACACCGTGTGGTAGGAATCCACCAAACAACTTGTATTTCTCCTCTCCCAAGCTCTCAGTCCTACTTTAGCAATAAGAAATACGTTTATGAGGAGTTGAGAACTTAAAATAGGGTTTTTGGCTCGAAATACCAACTTTATCCTGCACCTGGGTAGGGGGCGGTCGAACTAGCCGTTCAATCGGCTCCAATCAACCGTCCCTCTTTCTCTCTCATGTGGGGGCCAATCTTGGTGATTCTTGAATGTGTATAAAGGTCATTTCAAGGCCAAGTCAATGGTGTATTTTACCTTGACATTTGAGCTTTCTTCCATCGGTTTCCGGACGTGCCAAAACCTTCATTTTAGGCTTTCTTGATTGATCTTTTCTCTCCTCTTAAACTCTAATAGAATGGCTGAGTCTTCTACAAGGTCATACACTTCCATGGGGTCCATTTTTGAACTATCGGCTTGACTCAAATTGTGCACAGCTGTAGTCTATTTGAGCTCCGAGTTCGCGGTCCTGAAATCATGGGTTAAAGGGTCAGAAATTCGGGGGATTTCACATCCTCCCCCCTAAAAGAAATTTCGTCCTCGAAATTGGCATACATGAGACTTCAAAGAGGGTATAATACTTTGCTCACATTTCATCTTCTTTTTCCCATGAGGCTTCCTCAACTATGTAGTTCTTCCATCGAATCTTTACCAATGGTATGGTTCGATTTTGAAGTTGCTTGTCCTTTTGGTCCAATATCTCAGTGGGCTCTTCTTCATAAGACAAGTCCGTACTCAATCCTTTGGGTACTTGTGGCAACAAGTGTTCTGGGATCTCTATACATTGATGAAGCATAGAAACATGGAGCACATCATGCACACCTGACAAGGATGATGGGAGTGCTAACAGGTATGCTACCGGTCCCACCTTCTCTATAATCTCGAAAGGACCAATATACCTTGGATTGAGCTTCCCCTTAATATTGAACTGCATCACACCTCTCATTGGCGAAACCTTCAAGAATGCTCTTTCTCCCACATGAAACTAAAGGTCCATTCTTCTTTTGTCCGCATATGATTTTTGCCTAAACTGAGTTGTCTTGATCCTTTCTCTAATTAAATCAACCATAGCTCCAATGGCTTCTATTAACTCAAGGCCCAAAATCCTTCACTCTCTAGCTTCATCCTAGTAGAGAGGAGTTCTACATGTCTGTCCATACAAGACCTTGAAAGGTGCCATGCCAATGGTAGACTAGTAGTTGTTATTGTAAGCGAACTCCACCAATGCTAGGTGCTCATCCCAACTTCCGCCCATGTCAACTATGCAAGCACGAAGCATATCCTCTATTATCTGAATGGTTCTCTAAGATTGTCCATCGGTTTGAGAATGATGAGCGGTGCTCAAGTTTAGTTGGGTACCCAAAGAATTTTGCAAACTATTCCAAAATCTTAATGTGAACCTTGGATCTCAATCCGACACAATGCTCACTGGCACACTATGCAATCTCACCACGTTCTCCATTTATAACTTGGCCAATCTATCCATGGTGAAGGTGATCTTCATAGGAATGAAGTGTGCCAACTTCATCAATCTATCTACTACCGCCCACACTTTGTCGTTTCCCTTGTTGGTACAAGACAAACCACCTGTGACAAAGTCCATCGTAATGTCTTCCCATTTCCAACTTGGCATGGGAAGTGGTTGTAAAAGACCTACAGATGGTTGTCAAACGGCTTTTACCCTTTGGCCCACACTGAGCCACAAACGCCTTAACATTGTTTTTCAACCCAATCCACCAATAATGCTCCTTCAAGTATTTGTACATTCTGGTGCTACCTAGATGTACGGTGAATACGGAGTGAGCACACACAATTTGCCCCTATAAATCAAGGCATTATCAATAGATAAGGAGAAATCAATTACCTCTTGAGGATCTGAAGAAATCTTCTCTATCTTATCCTTCAAAATTGGATCCAAAGGCTGCAAAGTGATGATCCTATCCCTTAATGTCGGTCTCACTGTCAAAGTGGCAAGAATCACATCGAAACCTTTTGGCACGATCTCTAACTCCAACTCCATAATGGAGTTTAAAAGTGGGTTGCTGAGTGCATTAAGGTCAATCACTTCTCAGATGCTCTTTCTACTTAATGCATCAACTACTACATTTGCTTTATCCGGATGGTATTGAATATCGCAATCGTAGTCTTTCACTAGCTCCAACCACGACGTTGTCTCATATTCAACTCCTTTTGGGTGAAGAAGTACTTCAAGCTTTTATGGTTAGTGTATATGGCTATCTTCTCTCCATAAAGGAGATAAGGAAAAGGGATGGAATAAAGGTCAGAGGTAGAATCAATCTCCTCATTACGAAGGTGAAGACGAAGAAATTGGGACCCTGAGAGGGCCTTTTAGATAGTCAGGAGAGGCTAATAGAGGCCTTAGAGAGATTTTTTCGTTTTTGGGAAGCTGGAGACAAGGTAACAACCTCATCTTCAGGAGGGTTTCCCTATTGGCCTCTACGGGAGGATTGGGCAAAAGGGCTGAACCAGTGGTTGGTAACCCAGATGTTCCTATCCCTAGAAAGTAATAAGGAGGCAGTAGGGGTGGATTGATTGGCTGAGTCATCCCCGTCGATCATTCGATCGGTTGAGTCATCTTTGGAAGTCCTACCACTACCCATGACTAAGAAAGAACAAGAGAAGGGTTAAGAGGGTTGTTCTAAGGTAGAAACAAAGAAGACTAAGGCTAGTCTTAGAAGGCAAAGAAGAAAATAAATAACAGAGAGAACCAAGAAAATAAGAGTAAGGAGAACTAACTTGTAGTGAGTTTGAGAGAAAATAGAGCTAGAACTAAGAAGCTTGAAGGCAACAGGATGCTCAGGATTGGCATGTAGACTCACTAAAGTTCTTCAAATGCAGGAGGTTTGCAATTTTGACAAAGTAAAAGTGAAATGAAATTGCACAGGGATTTTAATGAACAAGATGGATTTAGATCAACGATTAAGTATGAACGACAGTTCGAGACATGGATCCAACAAACAAGATTAACTCAAGATCAACAGTTGGAAGAAGACAATTTGAGAAAGAGGTTGTCATGATGGTGCCTACTCCCTAGGGCCACGTGGCATTGATGGTGCGGGTTACGATGAACGAATACGTCTCAAGGAAGTGTACTGTTGCCAAGGTGGCTGTAATAAATGCGATGTTTGGAGAACAAGGGGTTGTTTGAACTTCAACTTGCCATTTACAGAGGTTCGCGTTCGAGTAAAAGCATACCAAGTGTAACAACCCCCATATTTCTAACCCGGGATCCGTATTGCAGGTCCGAGAACCCAAAGGTCAAACTGGGTAAATCTGTGGAGTGTCCGGATAGAAGTCCATGATCCATACCCTGAACCCATGGATCTGGATTCTCTTCTTGAAGAGCCTGCCTTGCTTGGTAGTTGGGCTTCTGGAAGGCAAGTGATGTTTGGAGATGTCCAGATTGAAGGTAAGACCTCCCCCATTGTCTTCATTAGGGTTAGGATGTACTTGGACATCAACCCCCTGAGCAAAGCACCCTTGTATAGCAATATACTTGGGGGTGGTTGCTAGTGGCGGTTGGTTAGACCAAGCGACCGCCTAGTCCTGGTTGCGGGGTTTTGCCCTATTTTGCCTCCAGACTCCTATAAATAGCAACCCTCATATATTTTACGAATATTATATTCAGGCTTGTTGTTTTTGGAGGTTAGATGGCTGTGGAGACGTGCTGGAAGGTGATCTGAAGTGCTGTTAGCATTCTAGAAGGTTCTACTGTCCTTCATAGTTGATCTGGTTGAGGTAAGTGATTCCCTCTTCACTCATACTTCACATTTAGCTATGATAAAAGTATATTAGTGTTCCCTTTGGTTGTTTTTGATCCTTCTATTACATTACCTACCTTTTTAATGATCTTGGTAAGATCAGATCCAAAACGAAACCCAGGCTTTCGTGAAAAGGGCTGATCTAATCAAGAGGGAGGATTCTGGATAACCAAATTGATGTCATTGGTTAGGTTTAGTATCACCCTTGGTTATGGGAGTGATAGATTTGAAACTCGGAATATGATCATCCAAAATTCGGATTGAAATCGGATGATCAGAAGCCTGAGTTTCGGATTGAAACTCTCTGTTTTTAGGGCGGTCACTAGTGGCGGTCTATCAGACCAAGCGACCGGCTGGTTTCCAGTGACCAAATGACTTTTGGATTTTGACTCATTTGATTCATTCGATTTATACCTTATTGTAACCCCGTATGTAGGTGTTCTCTGTTTCAAATAAAAGTCTTATAATTGTTTCTAGTTTGCAATTTAGAGGAATTCTACTTATTTACAGGTAAGGACATACAATCCTATCTTTATGTAATGACTTGAACATGCTAGTCTAGTGTCTATTAATACTGTTCTTTCATTTTATATACTGCTGTAACGTTGTTTAGCAAGCTGATCTTACTATATGCTTGCTGTTTGTACTGTCTTTACATATACTTTGTCAATTATGAATGTAATATGATGATGGTTGATGGTATGTGATTCTGACGGAAGGGGTGTTCCATTGGGATATCTTGGCTAGGGATATCAGAGGGCTGTGGTATGGGACACATGCTCGTTGATGTCTCCAGCATTGTCACTACTGGATGGCATACCTAGGTAGAGTCTAGAGTTGCATGGCTAGGTACCCCACATGCTACTACCCTTTTGGTAGGGGAATTAAAGCCGGATGACCCGTGACGGCAGTGATGTGACAATGGTCCACTATTGGTCATACAATGGTAGGGTTGCATATGTTAGGGTTGGGCTCATGGACGTCCAAGGAATGGACCGGGTGTCGTGAGGAATCATGAGAGCATTACGCCCCAACAGTATGTGGATGACCATAGGGTTATGGAACGGAGTCCAATAGCGGTAGCCAGTCCGTGAGGGTTCTCATTCCTAGGTTGCGAAGGATACTGAACCAAGTTGGCCGGTGCCATAGGGGATGTATCTGGATTTCATGTAGTATGTTATCATTATGACCTGCATTGGATTAGAAACCCCGACATGCGCCAATACTCATGCAAATGGCCGTGGTGAGAGAGTATTGACTTAACCCCAGCCATGGTTTGAGAGCCAGTGTGGACTTTCCATTTTACCTAGGATTTCTACAGAGGTAACCAGTCCTTGTCGAATCAGAGTGACTAGACCTACCTAAAGGAGAGCTGGTGTTATATCTTAAAGCATGTCAACTGTTAAAGACTTGCATGGTTAGATCTTAGCGGTATTCAAACTTTGCACTCATAAATATCATATATGCATTTCTGATGGTTTGACATATGGATCCGAATTATTGTTTGTTCTTACTGAGTTCTCCAGAACTCATTCCTTTATTTGTCTATGTTTTATTAGCTTGTACAAATGGAGGAAATACGCCGGAAGATGGATTGGTTTCTTATGAAGGAACCTTCTCGTATGAAGAAGATGTGGCACTGGCAATGGGAAATGGAGATAGCCTGTGCGGGAGCTCCTGTGAGTGCATGGAATACGCTTATAGAACCCATTGATGGGCGGAGAAGACAGGTTGCCAAGTAGTTTGCTCACCAAATGGAGAAGAGTTGGAGAACCCCTTTTCTAGAAATACATGAGAAACATTACTTAGCTTTAGAGAAAGAAACTGGAAAGAAAATCATATAACTCTTTTTTATTGCTTCTGCTAAACTCGTATTCTTTTTGATTATTTATTCTTCCCTTGATTATTTTATTAGAGTACTTGGACTTCTGTAATCCTTTTATTTAATTATTGAACTTATTCTTGCTCATGATTGTCTTTACTTGCATTTATTATTATTGATAGACTAAAACCGTGGATCCTGTGACGGATCACTCCCATAGGTTGTTGGGTGGGTAACCGAGACCGGCGAGTGGGGTGTGACACCAAGCAATCATTCATTTCATCCTAATCACTTGGTTTGGGGGGCTCATGATAAGTATAAATTAATAGCAAATAGGGTAGAACCCTGCGGTTCAATGGTTCCGGTCGGGACTTGTTCAAGAATTGAACTCAAGAGCATCGTAAGCATGAAGGAACCTGATGGTTATAGAAAGAGACGTGTTCCGGACAAATTTGGGATAGGCGATCGTGCTCTATATGGAAACTGTAAATGGACTCAAATGAAGGGGGGAATCCTATGATTGGACGGCCACGAAGGGGAACTTTGAATGAGTCTAACGATCAAGAATAAGATTTGAACCCTATATAAACTAAAGTATCAAAGCAGAGGTATCTGAATCATTTCCCTCCATTATTGTTTTTTAATTAAGCTCTGCAACTAGCTAGAGCTTTGTGGTGATTCACTTATTGACTTAGCTTTTAGATGTAGCTTTCTGACCGTTGAGTCAGCTCATATCTGACATTGTTTTTCAGGAATCTGAGGGTTGATCAACTTTTGGACTCATCACTAACCAACCAAGATTAAAGAACCAACAGCCTGAGAAGTTCACTCAAGGAAGCTCTTGCATTGTGGATTAGAGAACCAAATAGTCTAACGGTTAAGCCAAAGAAAACAAATTAAGGCACTACATGTGATCAGTTTTTTTCCAAAAGGAAGTATTAGACTTGCTTAAGCTTCCATGTTGTTTCTAGATGTGATCAATTTCCCCCCACCTTGATTGAGAGTGAAAACTCAAATCTATCTGAGCTCAATTGAACTATTTAAATCCCATAATATGACCAAATCACACATGTGTGCATATATTTAGAAGGTGCTGAATGAACAGCCTTATTGGGAACTTCATCAATGTTGTCAAATTCTGAAACGGCAGTTCTCTGATTCTCTCCATTTCTTACCTCCTTGGTTATGACCTCTAAAACCCTAGATCCTTGAGGAATTAATGTCTTGTTTCTCTGTCTTCTTCTTCTTCCTTTTTTTTTTTTTTTTTTTTTTTTTTTTTTTTTCAGATTCGTTCTTGATCCGTTGGAGTTTCAAACTCTTCATCAACTGAACCTAATCTGCCGATTAAAAGATGATTCTCTGATTCTCTCCCCCACCCATTCTTTTTTATGAAAAAGCCACTTTTGCTTCCTGGAAGTGTAAGGAGAGTATTCTATTGAGATGTCCAATGGGATTGGGAACATAATTTTATGAAGTAGAAATAGATGTTTATAAGACAAAGTAAATTGCATTGACACTCCAAAACGAAGGCATGAATGCACAAACACCCCATTTTAAGTTTAAAAGCATAGGCACCCCATAGTTGAACATGCATTGGACATGTTAGTCCAATCTGTTTATACTTTCTGTTAAATCACCATTTAATTTATTTTAATTCTAAAACTACCCCTAATCACATATATGAGATGACTATAGCACCTCTGCCTACCTTTAGTTGTCTTCCTCTTCTCTGTTTATCCTCTAAAAACCTTTTGATTGATGAAGAGGAAGGCTCATAAGGATGCATTGGTAGTTTTCAACATCATAGCGTCCTCCTATACCACCCAAAAAAAAAAAAAAGGCAAAGGAAAGGAAGAATTATGGCCATTGGCAAGGAATTCGCCATCAAAGATCTCGGTGACTTAAACTACCTTTTAGGGGTCGAGGTTACTCGCTCATCTCACGGTTTACATCTTTGCCAGTCAAAATATTCTTCAGATCTTTTGTGAAGGACCAATATGCATGAAGCAAAATCATTAGCAACCCCGACCTCCATCACCAAAGAAATCACTGAGGAACTCCCCTCTATGACGATCTGTCCCAATATAGAAGTACAGTGGGTGTCCTTCAGTATTTGACTCTCACACGCCCTGATATAGCATTTGCTGTCAATAGGGTTTGTCAATATATGCATCACCATACAATTGATGATTGGGCTGCAGTTAAGCGAATTCTTCGTTATCTAACAGAGACCCCATCCCATGGAATTCTATTTCGGCCAACAACTAATCTTTCTCTCACTGCCTTTAGTGATGCGGACTGGGCCGATTCAACTATTGATCGACGATCTACAAGTGGCTAGTGTGTCTACTTGGGCCCTAACTTAATCTCTTGGAGTTCCAAGAAACAACCCACTGTGGTCCGCTCCTCTACAGAATCTGAGTACAACAGGGTTGCTAATGCTACCGCTGAGCTGATATGGTTACCTCAGCTACTGCTTGAACTTGGGGTTGTCACTTTTGCACCAACTCTATACTGCAATAATATTGGAGCTACTTACCTTGCTGCTAATCCGGTCTTTCATGCACGAACCAAACACATCGAGATTGACTATCATTTTATTCGTGAACAAGTTGCCACAAAAAATCTTTCAATCCGATTCGTTCCCACAGGAAACCAAATCGCAGACATTCTCACCAAAGGCTTATTTGCTCCAAGATTCAAATTTTTAATGTCCAAGCTCACTATCTGTTCTCAACCAATGACCTTGAGGGGGAATGTAAAGGATAAGTCTTTGAATTCAAATTCAAATTCAAATCCACCGTAACTAGCTCTATCCTCGATTGATCTTATCTCCAACCGATCAAGAAGAGTTTGAGTTATAGTTAAAGTATCAACAAGTTGTAGAGATTGATTGTATACAAGTTGTAATTCAAATTCAAATATTTGAATTGTAATTCATATAATATTGATATACATCTCCAACTCACTAATCTAAGTGTGGAAGAATTCTCTCTCAAACAAAATTCTAACTGAAACTAGGAAGACTAGGAAGGATTCAGCTTTGAAACTTGGCTGACGGAAGTGAAACCCACATTTTTCCTCTGAAGGTTCTTTTTTCAATATAAGAAGACCCTTGATTTTTAAACAAAACAAGAGTTAAATTTATTTGGTTCTTCTCCCAATTTTCATAAACAAAAGTAGACATATTTGCTTGATTTTGAAACCTTAATTAGCATATCAGCCTGGCATTTGGCTATAAAAACACCAATGCTTGGTTCACTGGCTCTTAAAACTTCACTTTCATCGGCGGGAATTACTGAATCCAATTGGGGAAGCCCAAACGTGCTCTACCTTGTCAAAAGTCATTTATGTTTATTCCATTCTACTTCTACTTGATTTTTTAGCCCCTCTTCTACTACTATAGAGTATCCTAACGCTAGGAAGTGAACAAAGTAAACCGTTGGCAGATCTAGAAACCCTAACCATATGCCACTGGGTATAATGGTCACTTTAATTTTAATCTTACTCCTAAAATAAAAGTGTATAATGGTCTTATTGTCTCTAATGCTAACATTCTAATAGAAAAGGGCACGGATGCTTTTAAAACTTAAAATGGGGTGTCAGTGCATTATGGTCTTTGTATGGGCAGTTGGAGCAATTTACTGTAAAAACTTATGATTCAATTTGTTGTTGGTTTGAGGAAATTTCCATTTGTTTCGGATCTATTTTTCAAATTTTACAATGAATATATATATACTAGTTAGAACATGCACGTGTAAATGCACGTCATTTTCTCTACTCTTTTAATGGTCGTTGATAAATTGGTATGTAGCTGGGGGGAACGTTATGTCTAGTTGTACATATATTAGTGCTAGGTGTGAGTTATCTTTGTTAGTCGTCTTATTTGTTTTGTTGTCTCTGATGGCTCACAATTTCAGAACTTATGGGAGGTATGATTGCATAGATATGTCATTCACCAAATGTCAACTTAATGCCAGAAGTTGATGTGATTAGGTCTTTGGTCTCACAAATTACGCATTATTCCCCATAGTTTTCAATGTGTGTAGCAAACATATATATTAAATGTTATAGAACTAAGTTGTTTTTCAGCAACAATGTTGAGATTTATCTATCAATTAACTTACATTTGCTATAGCTATACATTTATAAGGGTACTAGTTGTCGTCATAATTTAGAGTGTAGTAATCCTTAAGAATGAAGTTGGCACACTTAGATCCTAAGGGTTAAAAAACTTCTATTTGATCAAGGTAAGGTAACGATTGATGATTATATCAAAACTTATGTATTTATGATACTGCTAATACACTATAATATTGTCATATGTGTGAAGTTGTATCGCAAGTCTAAACAACCAAGAAAATAGACAAATTCTAACCTAGCACATCAGCCCAATAGGTGAAGTCAGGATTTGATTCAAAGACCTGGTGACCAGTGGCTCGGGTCCTTAATACTTAAAAAGTGAAAGATTTCTTTTTCCAAGTGCATGGATCTGTAAATGCTACTAAATTTGATGATGTATAAAACGATGTTATGAGACCAAGGTCCATTGCAATTTGATTTGAAGTCTAATTTATGACTTGTTCTTTCTAATCTGTTTTGAATTGCATTATGTAGGAAGGTTTGAATTAGGAAAAAGTTTTAAAAAATCATGGGATATAAGACTCAAATTGATTAAAATTATCAAGTAAATTATTGATCTTGACAAGCAAAGGTTGAGAAAAATTAAAGTCAATTGGAACCTCCATTTTAAAGAGGAAGTAGTTTTCATTCTTTAAAACTTCATTTCTTTCCTCGCCTCTTCCATGTCTTTGACATTCATGACACCAACATTTTACATTATTTTATGATAAGTAATTTCTCAATCTCCTTGCCTACATTGGTTGGATTAAGACCTATAGCCACCTCACATCGATAGAAGCCACTTGACAGAAGATGGAAGACAAGCAAGGGTCCACCAAGAAGTGAAAGGGACAATCTTTTGATCCTCTGTTAGTGTATGGTTAGATTCTTATTCAATGCAAAAGAAGGAATAAATGTAAAAATTGTTATAAATAATATTTATTATGGATGTCCATTACCCCAAAGAGATTGTACTTCCAATTGAAGATCTCAATTACCTCATGATGCAATATTGGTGAAGATCACAACCATCTCATTACACAATATTGGCAGTCAATACTTCCATTCTATGCACCTTCTATCTTGGGCGGCAATCTATCTTTCCATATCAAGAATATCTTATTGTGTGCAAGAATCATATATTGTATTTCCATATCAGAGTAGATGCTCCTTCTACTATAAATATGTAATGCACTCAACTGAATGAATTAGTTCTGATTGAACTCATCTTGTCTTTCTTCTTTGTATCTAATATATTTTCTCTTTATTTTATAACACGTTATCAGCACGATTCCGCTCGAAGTATTGCGTTTTGAGAAGAAAGACGCAGACTATGTATCATTATGTTTTATATTCCAAAGTGAAAAGAATGATCGACCTCCTCGTACGTTTTTGTAAACAATGGAGTTTGCCTTGTCCATATTTAAATGTAAGTGCATCATGATAAAAAGGTATGTGTTTTATTGAATTTAAGAATCAATCAAATAATAAGATATTATGTTGCTTTAACGATTGTGGTTTTATTTATTGTATATAGTGGTTGCTAGCTTTGCACCACAAATATTGATAAATGCACCTGAAGTTGCAAGATTTGAAACTGTAAATGAATACAGTTCTACAGATGCACATGAAGTTGCAAGATTTGAAACTATAAATAAGTACAGTTCTGCAGATGCACATGAAGTTGCAAAGATTTAAAACTGTAAATAAGTACAGTTCTGCAGATGCACTTGAAGTTGCAAAGATTTGAAACTGTAAATAAGTATAGTTCTGCAGATGCACTTGAAGTTGCAAGATTTGAAACTGTAAATGAATACAGTTCTGCAGATGCACATGAAGTTGCAAGATTTGAAATTGTAAATAAATACAGTTCTACAGATGCACATGAAGTTGCAATTGAAACTACAAGATTTGAAACTATAAATAAATACAGTTCTGTAGTTTTTGAAATTAATTCTCTTTTTAAATTATAAGGAGAAAATATTATTCATGAAAATATCCCAGCAAATTTTCAAGTTTCAGATTTGTTGTTACAATAGTAATATTGTAAAATGAGTTTTAAGAAATACTCTGAATGATATCATGCCTATTTGTGGCTGGGTAAAATAATGAACTATTAATGAAAAGTCATGAAGCTCGTCTTATTGGTTCTGTTCCATTCCCTGAAGTGAATGCAACAATTCATGATATGCCTGAAAGAAGGCAAAATTAAAATTATGGTCATGACTGTGGAAGATGATGAGACAAAAGACGGAATAATTACCGTCATTATTATGGAAATAAATAAGAGAATAATAAGGATTCTCAATATAACAATTCAAGGAGTGAAGATAATATTTGTTACCAATGTGGTATGAAAGCCATTAGACATGTATCTGTCATACTCCACAATATTTAATTAAGCTTTGTCAAGCCTTAATTAAAGAAATAAAAATAATGTGGAGATAAATTAGATTTTCCAAAATCATGATACTTGAGCAATTTTTGCCTATAAAAGAAATGATTTTGATGGCCTCACAGATACTACATATCTAGATGCTGCAAACTTCTTTGAAGATAATAGTTGAAGATTTGATTATGTAATTCTTTTCTCTTCAAATCTCATCTCATGTGTTAGTTTATCTTAAATTTAATCTTTTTCTCCTATAATTTTTTTTATTGACTTTCTATATATCTTTTAATATATTTTGTTTCATTTTGATGAAGAATGTGAATATTCTCTTATATGATGTGACGCATATTATACTGAGAGAAAAAAATATATATTTCTCTTATTTGATGATGCGGAAGCTAATGTTCATATAAAATCGGTAGTACAACATTGATTGGAAGCTCCGGAAGAGCTAATCTATTATTATCTGGGAGATAAAATTGGTTATAAATAATTCATTATTTTGTAGTAAGTCTCAAAGAAACTTATTAAGTTTCAAAGCTATTTGCCAAAATTATTATCAGATTGAGACTACAAATAATGGTATAAGTAAATATCTATACAAAGTTATTAGATATTTCCCCCAATTTGTACTACACGAATATCGCATGGTTGAAACACATGCTTGGGTAAATCAAATGAACATTGATTCCAATAATTTTATTATTTGGCATGACCGGTTGGACCATACCGGATCAAGTATGATGCGAAAAATTATTGAAAATTCAATTGTCATCCATTGAAGAACTAGAAGATTCTTCAATTAAGTGAATTTTCTTGTATTGTTTGTTCTCAAGAAATATTTATTATTAAATATTCACCAGCTAAAGTTGAGATTGAACATTCTACGTTTTTGAAACGTATAGAGGGTGAAATGTATGGGCCCATTCACCCATCATGTGGACCATTCAGATAATATATGATTTTAATAGATGCATCTATAAAGTGGTCACATGTATGTTCATTATGAACTCACAATTTGGTGTTTGCGAGATTGTTTGCTCAAATAATGAGATTAAGAGCATAATTTATGAATTATAAGATAAAGACAGTTTGTCTTGATAATGTTTGGTGAATTTACATCTCGGGCTTTAGATTATTGTATAACAACCGAGATCACAGTTGAATAGCTCTGTTACTCATGTTTATATCCAAAATGGTTTGGTAAATTATTTATTAATTGTCTCCAATTAATTGCTAAACCATTGTTTATGAGAACAAAGCATCATTTGTACGCATCAGGCCAAAAGGTTGTCATAAATTCTCCCTATTACAATTGGCTTATGGTCAGAAGCCAAATATTTCTCATCTTAAAATTTTTGGATGTGCGGCTTACGTTCCAATTGCTCCACCACAAATGAGCACAAAGATGAGTCCCAAAATAAAGTTGGGAATATATGTTGGATATAAATCTCCTTATATAATTCAATATATTGCTAAGGATAGGAGATTTATTTAATGCAATACTTGTTGAGTATTATTTTGATGAATTAGTTTTTCCAACATGAGGGGGAGAGAATAAACAGTTGGAAAAAGAGATTGATTGTATGCATTATCATTATCTCATTAGATCCTGCAGATCGAGCAATCGTGAACTTGAAGTTCAAAGGATAATGCAATAAATATTATAAATCAACCGCAGATTTGTTGACTCGCTAAGAGTTACTAAATCTCATATTCCAGCTCTAAATGCTCCAATTAGAATTGATGTCCCAAACAGGACAATCTATCAAGTGCAAATGAAATTAAACCACGTTTAAAACGTGGAAGATCAATCGGTTCCAAGGATAAAATGCTAGAAAAGGAAAGGAGCAAATGATCAAGATGGTCATAATATAGAGACAATTGATTATAAAGATCCTGAAGACATAACTTTCTATAAAACCCCAGAAGAGGTTCAGGTATTCGAAAATAATGAAGAGATCTCGATTAGTTATGTCATTGCAGGAAAAGGATGGAACCGAAAATATAAAGTTGTCGACAACAATTTTTGCATATAATGTTTTTGTTGAAATAATGCAACAAGACGAGGATCTTGAATATAAATTTGTTGATGAATATAAATCAAGAAATGATTGGCCAAAATGTAGAGACGCAATTCAAGTAGAATTGAATTCGCTTGAAAAATAAAGTTTTTGGATCTGTAGTCCAATATCTGAAGGTATAAAGCCAGTGGGGGTACAATTGAGTTTTCTGCGAAAAATGAAATGAGAAAATGAATGAAATCGTGATATATAAAGCATGAATTATGGACAAGAATTTTTGCAGATGCCTGGCATTGATTACATGGAAACATGTTCTCTTGTGGTGGATGCAATCACCTTCAGATATCTTATTAACTGGCCAGTATATGAAAATTTTGACATGCGTCTAATGGATATTATTACAGCCTATGGCTCACTCGAGTGTGAAATATATATGAAAATCCCTGAAGGATTCAAAATGACTGAAGCATATAAAAATTCCTAGGAAGTTTGTTCAATAAGGCTTCAAAGATTATCAAGGCATATATGGTAATCTCATTGGTGGATATTTATTAAATGAAAACCATAAAAATGATACAATTTGTTATTGTGCATTTATTGTGAAAGGGACAATCTTTTGATCCTCTGTTAGTGTATGGTTAGATTCTTATTCAATGCAAAAGAAGGAATAAATGTAAAAATAGGATTTTTCTATGATATAAGTATAATTGTATAAATGAATCATTCGACAAGAAAAACTGTATAAATGAATCAGTGAACTACAAAGAGATCCTGACCGAGCCACTAACAAAATAGAAATATCTGATGGATTTTTTTTTTATGGATTTGTGCTTTATTTCTTTTTCTAAATTGTCAACTCTTTGTCTATTTTTTCTATTCTTCATTTTTTGTTAAGTTCTTACCCTGCACTATCTGAATCTAACTAGTTGTATTATTGGTGTGGATCTTTTGTGCTTGGGCAACGATGATGATATTGCAGGAAAAAAAAAAGTTTTAGAAAGCAAGAGTTTCTATTAAGAAACAATCTCAATGGGAAAAATAGTTGAATGATTTCATATAAGAGAACCTCAAATATATAGGCAGCATACATCCCATGCTATTAGGTAACTATGAACAATAAAAGAAAGATATAAAACATAGAAATACAATATATGGAAATGTTTGTATGGAAATGATTTAATAGAGAAACCTAATCAAGCCAAAGCCAAATTAGGATATTGATGAAATGGATGGATGAGATGGTATGGAAAGAATTCAAATGAGAGTAGTGATGAATGGAAAGAATTCAAATGAGATGATGAAATGAGATGGAAATAATTCAAATGAGAGGAATGATGAATGGAAAGAATTCAAATGAGAAGATGAAATGATATGGAAAGAATTCAAATGAGAGACAATTAGGGAAAGGATGAGAAATCATCCTTACCATGCCTAATACTCCCCCTCAAGTTGGAGAGTGAATGTCAAGAACTCCCAACTTGCCTCTATGACTGAGAAATAAATCTTTTCCAAGGGCCTTGGTGAAAATGTCAGCAACTTGTCAGCACTAGTGGTGGAGGTGGGTTGAATAAGACCATGTCGAACCTGATCACGAACCACATGACAATCAATCTCAATGTGCTTGGTGCGCTCGTGAAAGACTGAGTTCGCAGCAATATGTAAAGCAGCTTGATTATCACAAAATAAAGGTATTGGTCGAGGGACCATGACGCTAAGATCTTTTAGCAATGTAACTAACCACATGAGTTCACAAGTAGTGACAGCCGTAGCACAATATTCAGCCTCAGCAGATGAGCAGGACACAGTAGCTTGTTTTTTAGATTTCCAAGATAAAGGGCTAGAACCAAGAAACACACAATATCCAGTGGTAGATCTTCGAGTCATAGGGCAACTTGCCCAATCGGAGTCACAATAAGCACGAAGAGATAACTCACTATCAGCAGATAAAAGAATCCCTTGTCCTGGAGTGCCATGGAGGTAACGAAGTAAACGATTAGCAGCATCCATATGAGGTTTACAAGGCTCATGCATGAATTGACTAAGAACATTCACAGTGTGAACAATATCTGGACGGGTAATTGTGAGATAATAAGTCTTCCCAATAACCGACGGTATGGTGTTGGATCAGGTAAGGGATCACCATCAGAAGTAGTTAACTTGAGGTGTTGTTCCATTGGAAATTGAGTTGGATTAGCACCTGTGAAACCAACATCAGTTAAGATGTCCAATGTGTATTTTCGTTGGTTGATGAAAATACCTTTCTTGGAACGTGCCACCTCGAGACCAAGGAAATATTTAAGCAATCCAAGATCTTTAATTCGAAAACGTTGCTGAAGAAGTGATTTTAAGTTGGAAATCACAGGTGTGTCAAACTCATCAATTAAAATGTCATCAACATAAACAAGTACAAAGGTAGATGAAGACTCTGTAAGTAGAGAAAATAGAGAGTAATCTGCCTTAGATTGTGTATATCCAAGATCAATAAGGGCACCAGAAAGCTTGGAAAACCAATTACGGGATGCCTGCTTAAGCCCATATAATGATTTGTGCAAGCGACAAACCAATTTCTCCCATTTTCGATGATAACCAGGTGGAAGTGTCATATATACCTCTTCATCAAGATCGCCAAGGAGAAAAGGGTTGTTCACATCCAATTGATGCAAGGACCATCCTTCGATGGCAGCAATGGCAAGAAGTGTTCTGACAGTAACCAACTTAGCAACTGGGGCAAATGTCTCATGGTAATCAACCCCCTTAATTTGAGTATAACCCTTTGCCACCAAACGCGCTTTATAACGCTCAATTGACCCATCTGAATGCTATTTAATTTTGTAAACCCATTTACAACCTATTGGTTTCTTATTTGGGGGCAAAGGTACAAGAGACCAAGTTTTGTTAAGGTCAAGAGCTGCAATTTCATTGTCCATGGCCTCCTTCCAATTAGGTGAAATAATAGCCTTAGCAAAGCTTGTAGGTTCAATTATAGCATTGAGGGCCTTGAGATACCTGAAATGGGGTGAGGATAATCTATGGTAGGATAAAAAACAACTTTCAGGAGTGAGAGTACCTGTGCATGAAGGAGGAGCTTGGGCATCCATGGCGTAACAATGATAGTCTTGAAGATGGGGTGGCGGTCGATGAACCCGAGATGGCCGAGAGATGGCAGTGGATGGGAGGGTGGGTGAAGGAGGTTCTTCAACCGGTTGGGGAGAGGGTGTGGTTGATAATGGTGGGTCTAACAAGATGGGTAAACTATCAATATCTGAAGCTGCAATGGGTAAAACAGGAAATAATGGGGATGACAATTTTGAAAAAGGAAAAGAATCTTCAACAAATGTCACATCACGACTAATGTAAACCTTATGTGTTTGTAAATCATAAATCGTATACCCTTTTTGTGCATATGGATACCCAATAAAAACACCTGGAGATGCTCGGGGATCAAATTTATGACGAATGGATGAATGGTTATGACCATAACAAAGGCATCCAAAAGTTCGAAGATGAGAATATGAAGGGATCTTGCCAAATAAAACTTGAAGTGGTGACTTACCATGTAATAGTGGGGTGGGTAAATGGTTAGTTAGGTAAGTGGCTGTCAAAACACAAGGACCCCAAAACTTATGAGGTAGACTTGCTTGAAAAGAGAGAGCACGGGCCACATTAAAAAGATGGTGGTGTTTGCGTTCAACAACCCCATTTTGTTGGGGTGAATCAACGCAACTATGTTGATGAATAATACCATGGGTTGTAAAAAAGGCATTTGAATGGTGATTAAAAAACTCACGACCATTATCAGTTCGGAGTTGTTTAATTTGGTATCCAAATTGGGTTTTGATCATAGCAAAAAATTCCCTTAATCGGGACCAAGCATCAGATTTATGATTTAACAAAAACAACCAGGTGCATCGTGAAAAATCTTCCACAATAGTTAAAAAATATTTTGCACCACAAATTGAGGGAACGAAATAAGGTCCCCATATGTCACAATGTATCAATTCAAAGCAAGAGGTGGTAGAAATTGTACTAGATGGAAAAGGAAGTCGAGTTTGCTTAGCTAAAGGACAAATGGAGCAAACACAATCTTTAGGAAAAGAAATATTAGGATCCAAATGTGAAATATAACTAGAAACCTTTAAAGATGGATGGCCTAAACGAGAATGCCAAAGGTCTTTGGCGGGTAAAACAACATCAGCGACAGGATAATCCAACTCCAAATAATAAAGTCCATTGTATGTCTTGCCTAGCCCAATCCTCTCCTTCGTGCGTAGGTCCTGTAGCACACAATGATCAGGATAGAAAGTTATGAAACAATGAAGTTGTTGGGTAAGTTGGATAACAGATAATAAATTAAAACCAAAAGAAGGAACATGTAATACGTTCGTGAGAGGTAAAGTGGGTATGAGGCTGCAATTCCCAATATGTGTAACAGAAGCAAAACCACCATTTGGAAGATGAATAGATTGGGTGTGGGGAACAAGACTATCCGAATTAAATAAAGATAAGTCGGAAACCATATGAAGACTGGCACCTGAATCAATAACCCATAGAGAAGATACTTTACCTACAGCATTTGCCAATGGTGGAATGTTACTAGATTCCAACAGAGAGAGAAGTTTATGGTACTGATCTATGGTGAAAGATGGTGCAACAGCTGAAGGGATCACAGTTGCAGCAAAAGAGTGAACCGTATGAGAGGAATCCATTGAAGACGTAGTATTGGTAGCCATTGAAGAAGAGATGGAAGATGAGGAAGAAGAAGACGTGGCTGATGAAGATGTAGAATCGTATGTTAGGCTGATACCATATTAAGAAACAATCTCAATGGGAAAAATAGTTGAATGATTTCATATGAGAGAACCTCAAATATATAGGCAGCATACATCCCATGCTGTTAGGTAACTATGAACAATAAAAGAAAGATATAAAACATAGAAATACAATACATGGAAATGTTTGTATGGAAATGATTTAATAGAGAAACCTAATCAAGCCAAAGCCAAATTAGGATATTGATGAAATGGATGGATGAGATGGTATGGAAAGAATTCAAATGAGAGGAGTGATGAATGGAAAGAATTCAAATGAGATGATGAAATGAAATGGAAATAATTCAAATGAGAGGAATGATGAATGGAAAGAATTCAAATGAGAAGATGAAATGATATGGAAAGAATTCAAATGAGAGACAATTAGGGAAAGGATGAGAAATCATCCTTATCATGCCTAATAGTTTCGAAAAGTGATTGAATTTTATATTTGGGGGGGGGGGGGGGGAGGTAATTTTAAAAAAAAAAAAAAAAAAAAGAGGGGGGGGGTGGGGGGGGGTGGGGGAGGGGAAAAAAAAAGTGAGGTGAGGGGAGGAAGAGGGGGCATTGTTTATATTATATAGGAGGAGGGAGGGGGAGAAGAGGGGAGGAAAAGGGAAAAAAAAAAAAAAAAAAAAAAATAATATATTATAATTTTAATTTTTTAATAATATTAAAAATTAAAAAAAAAAAAAAAAATGTATTTTTGTTTATTGAAACATTGATGGTTAAATTTGTAAATACAAATTCAATTGTTGTTACTCATGTAAATTTCCCAAGTCGCAAAGACACCAAGCTGGGAAACAAAGTAACATCTTCTTTTTTTTTTTTTAATATTTTTCAAAATGATTAGAAGATTTTGTGTTCTTGCAACCACTTAATTCCTATTCTGGACAACATTGGCTATTGGATAGCACCATGGTTGGCTACAAAAACTCTTCCTGAATTCTGATTCAAATGCCAATCTTGTCTTTTAAGTTCTTTTCTTAATGTAAGACCACCAAAATCTCCGTAGCCCACTGTTGGTGCTAATTCTGCCAATCGCCTTGAACCGTCACTTACGCACCGAACTCCTCAGATCTAGATTGATCTGGCTGGTTTGATCCCTTCCTTAATCTCTCGATCACTGGAAAAGCAAAATACACTGGTTAGAAATGGAGCCGATCGTCTTGATCGGCGTCACGTCTCCAACGATCTAGTTAGATTTTTGAAGATAGTTCTTCAGAGCTCAAAAAGAGCTCTTGAGCTGCTTTAATGGAGTAAAGTTAAGCTCAAATCCAATGTCTGTGTTTTGAGAGACTACCCTTCTCGAATGATCCCTTTCTCTTTTATATGAATTTTCCCGCTAATAATATTTTTTTAATCATGACCGTCAGATCATCGCTCCTCTTTGGACGTTGCTGATCATCCCTTCTTTATTCTCTCGGTCGGACCCATAAATTCTTTCATCTCATGAATCGAATCCGGCCAAGTCTGATTAGACCGGTATAAACCAGAGATGGATATTTTAGTCACAACACCCACTACCTTTCGTGATGTCATATTGCTGGAGGCAGTTAATCACAATTACAAACTTAAAGACAAGATAATCTGCGAACACAAGGGTATGTATGTAAATTGCTCTTAAAAATATCACATATTTGTAAAAGTACTCTTTTATTTAAACTTGTTGATGCAAATTTTGTTGAGATGACCGATCGCACCAAGCTTGATTCGAATTGGTTGAATCTTTGCTGGCCTGCAAGCACTTTGAAGAAGATCGTTAGAAACGGAGCCGATCGAATCGGCGATCCATCTCTGACAGTCAAGTTAGTGAACTTGGATTGAAGGAGCTCTAGAGTTTGGAAGGAACCCTAGACTTGAAAGGCTTCGTAAAAAGGGAAAGGTTGCAGACCAACTTGTGTAAAAATAAAAGTGTCTTACCTGTGCGCTCTTCTTCCTAGTATTTATAGACATTGAACCTTGCCTTGGCTTTATCTGATCCGTTGGATACTTATCTCTCATTTGATGGTCTTGATTCAATTTGAGCTTGATATGTAACCCCATAGTGATAAATGATTGGACCGGTGGCTGACCGGATAAGAACCGGTAGGTGGGAAATTTATTCACAACACGAGCCCCCAAGCCTGCTGATCAGGTTGAAATCAATTGAAACTCTGGTCAAGAGGTTTAAGCTTTTCCTCTGATCAGTGTAACTGCCTTTGTCTGGTCATCTTTAGTTTATTCCTCATCGGACCTTAGCTATGAGAAATCAATCTGAAACTCTGGTAAGAAGGTTTAGGTCCTTTTCCTAACCGTTTAAACTGTCTTTGTTTGATTAGCTTTAATTCATCTCTTCAAATGGTCTGGGCTGTGAGAATTCTTCAGTACTTGAGCCTCTCCATTCAAGAGGAATCATTTGAACGCTGAATTCATCCTTTGGTTGAGAGAGTTCATCAGAAATTTTGAGTTCAATCTATAGCATTGTAGAGCTCATCAGAATTCTGATCTTATCTACCAACCTGTGGAGCTCATCAGAAACTTCCGAGCTCATCCTTTGATCAAACGAGTTCATCAAAGATTTTGAGTTCAATCTATAGCATTGTCGAGCTCATCAAATCCTGAGCTCATCATTTGACCTTGGGAGTTCATCAGGTATTCGTCAAGTTCTACTTTGAGCTAGAGAGTTCATCAAAATACTGGATTCGATCGAGCCGTCTTTTGTCTTTGGAATAAATTTTTCACCAACTACATGGCTGAATTTGGGCTCTTTGACATTTGACATGCATAGAAAATTGCTTTTTCATCCAATCTTAATCTATCCAATCTTTATTTTCTCTTGCATTTGGAAAATTTTCAGCCTCCAAATCATTTTAGAAAGAAAAAATGTATGAAGGAAGATAATCTTGGGGGTGAAAGAAATACAGAGGGTGTCACAATCCCACCCAGCCGGATCCGATCATACCCGAATACCCATGGGGGTGATACACCGCAAGACCTAGGCTCAGTGACAATTCCATACAACACATGATACAACAAAATTAAAAGGACAAGAATAATCAAGTTCAAATATTAAAATCTAAAATCTAAAATATCAGTTACAATCATCCAAGGTTTAGAATCCAAAGTCATAAACATCAGAGTTTAAAATAAAGTCCATAGTTTGTTCATAGCGGAAGCCTCTAAGAAAGATTCTAATGGAAATCGACTCCATAAGAACAATCCATACAGGAGCATGACGCATCATGCGCATCCACCTCCTCCCTGATCACGCACTCATGGAAATCACCCACCGAAGGATCCTCCATAGGAGTGGGGTCCTCATAACCTGTAGAGAAGTCTAAAATATACACAAACAAAGGAGTGAGTTCATAGAACTCAGTGAAGTTAACTAACATCCATGTCATGCATTCATCCATTATTTCCACATCATAAATATAAGATAAGCATGTGATTAACAATATGGCCAAAATAATGTATGATTATGATATGATATTCCTAACTCTATCATGTAGTCTCTATGGTAGACACGCTTTAAGTATAAACATCAATCTCCTTTGGGCGATCTTAGTCACTCTCCCTCAACAAGAGACGTCTATTGGGTTCTCCGCGGTTGTTGGGTAAAGTCCTGTTGATCCATGGTTGGGGTATAGGTCATCACTCTCTCACATCACCATTTGGTATGAGATTTGGGGCATCTCAATGATAATCCTAGCCGAGCGCAAGGTCATACGGTCTCATACTACATATGGTACGGAAATCTCCCCTCATGCCTAGTGCCCTTTTGGTTCGATATCTTCCCACCTATGAATGGAATCCTCAACGGGAGGCATCTATTGGACCCCATTCCTTAACCCAGTGGTTGTCCACATATAATATACATGATGCTCTCCATGTCCTCTCACGGATTGGTTACCGGTTTTGAGCGCCGAGGAGCCCTTATATATTATATGCAATTCTACCTCTCTATGATGATAGTGGGCTTGTTCGACATCCAGGACCCAGCCACTAGCATCACCAGTTAACAGGCTTCAATACTCCTACCAGAAGGGTAGTAGTACTCATAAGGATTCCTAGCCCAACCCTTCTAGACACCTATCATTTATGCAATTTAAATATAGATACCATCATATGAGGTCACTAGGGCAATGGGTGAACCCACAACCCCAGTTGATAAGATCAGTTAAGAAGAATAATCACACTCTACATCATCCATCACATAAGCTCTCATGTCGTATACACATCATCAATATAAAGTTTCGAATAAAGAATAACATTCAACATCAAACTTACCTTCCGTTCGCGCAAAGTCACACACAAGGATATATTGGTAGCTAACAATTTAGAGAGATTCGTATCACTAATAAAATACAAAATAATGACATTTAATTAATACACAACATGGTTAGTCAATCCTCACCTTCCAATTCGATTCCTTTTTAAAATTCACCAATTTCGGTCACAAGAGTAGGCGATTAACTCACAAAAATTCCTAATCACACAAGAAGATTAAGAGACACATATTAGAAATCATATGGGTTTCAAAAGAGTCCCTAAGATTACCCAACAAAACCCAATCTAACGATTATGTTCAAACCCGCCGTTTTAGACCTAGTTTCGTCGAAAAATCAATATTTCTTATCGATTAGATGTCGAATCGAAAAGAAACTTTGGGAATGGCTATTTGGCAGAAAAAGGGTTCTAATGGTACCTTCAATTTGATCTAATTCCATATCAATCAGAAAGCCCCAAAGTTTGGCTCTCGCGAGTGCTCTCGACTGGGTCTGAGAGCCAAAATGCAAAATCGTTTGCAATGACTCGCACAAATCACTTACAAACCAAAGGGCAACATAAATGGAACTATTTGCAAGCATTCAAAACACCTATCATGTTACAACTACTCAAATCCGACATTTATTGCGAAGAACTACTCCTAAAACTAAGCCCAAAAGGGTTTGATGAATATTACCTTTCCTAACGATTCCTCAAAGATCCGGGTGCCGGCACGCTTCCGAATGGTTAAGAACCTTCTTCTCCCTTGGTTTCTCCTCCGCCTTGAGCCTCAGCCTCGTACTAGCAATGTAAAATGCAAGTATGAGTGAAAGAGAGCTTAAAAATAGGGTTTTAAAGGGTAAAACCCGATTTTGCCCAGAACTGGGCTGGGGGTGGTCGACCGGCCGTTCAACCGGCCTGATCACCGGCCCTGTTTGAAGGGTCAAACAAAGTCCAAATTGGGAGATCTTTGTCTTGCTAGAAAGGTCTTTCAAAGATCTAATCATGGGTGAAAAAACCTCGTCATTTGGATTTTCCATCATCGTTTTATGGACGTGCCAATATCTCCTTTTAAAACCTTCATGGCTAAACTTCTCTCTCCTCTTAAATTCTATAAGAGGTGTCTAGTCATCACTAGGGTCATTCACTTGCATTGGGTCAACTCCCGAACCTTCGGGCTCGACTCGGATGGCCCACAGTTGTCGTCGACTCGAGGCATGGGTTTGCGGTCCTGAAAACATACATGGTTTAACGGGTTAGAAATCCAAGGGATTTCACAGAGGGGGTAGCTGAGTCATTCCAGCCCTCTGGACATAATGTCTCACCTTTACCTTCAATAGTTCATCTTTCACCTATTGCACATCTAACCACATGCCACACCTCTAACCACTAGCTGTAACTCTGATCACCTGTTGTTATGTCTCTTTGTATATCTGATCAGCTGCTTATTATTATTATTTTTTATATCAACTGCTTCTTTTTCCCCTTAAGATACAACTTTTGATCCAATTTCATCTTCCGTTCATGTGCATGCTGTTGATATTGACCATGAAGAAATTGTAGAATTGCATAACCTTTTCTTTGCTAAGCAGCCGACCTAGAATTTTATGCAAAACTTGCTGATGAAGTATTCTTAGGAAAGAATGGCTGATGAAAGCCTTTTGAGAAAACGGTTGACGAAAGCCTTAATAGCTGATCAGATGCCTTTTGAGCAAACAGATGACGAGAACCTTAGTATGCGTTTGGTACCATTTCCATTTTGAGAAACCAGTTCTTATGCAAAATCGTTTTTTAATGTTTCTGTGCTAAAAGACAGTTCTTTGCTTGAAAATGGGCATTTGATAAATCCGTTCTGAAAGTATTTTTAGAACACTAATAGAATAAGTTGGTGTTTTGTCTTTTGGTTGAAAAATAAGTTGGTGTTGATAAACTCGTTCTAAGGCTTAAATTTGAACAAACTTTATCACTTCCGTTTCTGTTCTTTGGTAAAAACATCTTTTTGATGTTCTGCAAAAAGCGTTCTTTAGAACACTTTTCTGACCGGTCCGTTCTTAAAGAACAGAAGAACAAAACATTATATCAAACGCCTCTAACCCATTCTTCCGTTCCCAAAGAACAGAAGAACGCCAAAAACGTTTTTTAAGAACGTTATGAAACGCATCCTTAATATCTGATCAGAAGCCTTTAGAGAAAATAGTTGACGAAAACCTTAATAACTGATCAGAATCCTTTTGAGAAAACGGCTGATGGAAGCCTTGATAACCGATCAGAAGTCTTCTTAGAAAATGACTGATGAGAGCCTTGATGATTGATCAAAATCCTTTATGTAACTTGACTTACAGAAAGTATTTGATCAGCCTCAGAAGGCCTGATCAACTTCGGAAGGCTTGGCTTACGGAAAGCCTAACTTATGGAAAGTCCTTGATCAGCCTCAGAAGGCTTGGCTTACGAAAAGCCTAAATTACGGAAAGTCCTTGTTGATTAGCTTCGGAAAGCGTGATCAGCCTTGGAAGGCCTGATCAGCTTGGAAGGCTTGGCTTATGGAAAGCCTGACTTATGGAAAGTCCTGATCCTTGATCAGCTTCGGAGAGCTTAGCTTACGGAAAGCCTGACTTACGGAAAGTTCTGATCCTTGATCAACTTCGGAAAGCGTGATCAACCTCGGAAGGCTTAGCTTATGGAAAGCCTAACTTATAGAAAGTCTTGATCATCCTTGGAAGGCTTAGCTTACAGAAAGCCTAACTTATAGAAAGTCCTGATCATCCTTGGAAGGCTTAACTTATGGAAAGTTTGACTTATGGAAAGTCTTGATCATCCTCGGAAGGCATGATCCTTAATCAGCTTTGAAAAGCGTGATCATCCTCTGAAGGCTTAACTGATGAAGAACCTTTTATGTGTTGGAGACAAATCTTTAGAACTAATAACTGATATGAATGATTCTTCAACCGATAAAGAACTTCTGCATTTACTATTGATAATATTTTTTTTTAGATGGATTACATTCCATGGTCGCCTTAAACATTTTCCATGCAAATCCTTAAGCCAATATGTGTTCGAACTAAGGACTTTAATCATCATGTACGGTCCTTCCCAATTCGCAGATAGCTTTCTGCAATTTTTAAGATCTGACATTGATTTCTTTCTTAACACCAGATCACCAACCCTGTAGAACCTGGACTTGATCCGGGCATTGTAATATGTTGATATTCTTCTTTGGTACTCTATATTTCGATATAATGCATTCTCTCGGATCTCATCCAAGAATTCCAGATTCGCCGTCATTCTTTCTTCATTTTCTATTGGATCAAATTCTTCTGATCTTTCAGATCCAGCCATTACTTCCACAGGGGCTAAATCTTTTGAACCGTAAGCCAATTGTCTCTCCTGTTGGAGTTCTGACAGTGGTTTGGTACGCCTAGAGTACATAAGTCAATTCATCCAACCAATAATTGTTCACCTCATCCAACCTTCTCTTGATTCCTTGTAGCAGAGTTCTATTAATTATTTCGATTTGTCCATTAAATTGAGGATAGGCGACGGAGGAATTCTTGTATTCAATGTGGTACTGAGCACATAACTCCTTGAATTTCTTATTATCAAATTGTGTACCATGATTTGTCAGTAAAACCTTAGGTAAGCCAAATCTGAAAATGACTTTGTTCCTGAAGAATTTCTCCATTTGGCTCGTGGTAGTGGTTCATGAGCTTGAAAACCAACCATTTAAATATTTTCTAATTAATAATAATAAGTTCATGAACTTGCTTACCTCTTTCCTGGTTTCCTCTAATCTCTCAAGATCCAAGATTTGATTGCGCTACCACAACATAAAATTCTTTGATATTTCATTTTAATAACCATATGATAAACTTTTGCTACCACTAGAAAAAGTAGCAGCCGAGGTTTTGGGATCGTTCTCTTCTATTATTCTATGTTGTATAAGGAAAGTTCATGAACCTCTTATTGGGAAATAACATGTAGGTTTTGATGGTGTAAATTCTAAAGCTGGTACTAATTGAGTCTCAAAACAGCTGGTAAGTGTTAGTTATGAGGGCGAGGGCGGTGGCGATGGAGGTTAAGTGGGTAAAGTGTTGGTATTGCGCAAGCAAGAGGTTTAGTGAAATGGTATCAATTTGGAGGTTGGTGGGTGCCGGGTGGTATAGAAGATGATAAAAACTAGAAATGGAGCATCAAGATACATGTTTCTTGTGTCAAAGGGAGTAACCTTGGAAGTTTCATTCCCAGATGTAATAAGACTCTGGTCTAACAAGGGTCCAAGGTATGAAGTTGATGAATATGAAATCCAATATGTGTGCAATGGGGAGGAACATGGATTATGCATGATACATGTTGCTACACAATCCTGTTCGTCCCTTCAGCTGGATGAACCTGCAAGAATGAGCTCGACCGTGGAGGTCGAGTTTTCACCTCTGACGATCTAGTTAGGAATCCGATTGAGGAAGACAAGAAAGTAATGAACAATAAGAATTCGAATAGTGATAGTTCTATTCAGCGTACCTTTCTCTTGTGCTCCCTTACCTATTTATAGGTTTTCTATGTATGAGTTCGTCTCGAACTAAAACATTACTTGGACTGCAATACGAACTTTAGTGATTGAGTCCTACTCAAATATGAGTTATTGAGTCCCATTCAAATACTTTGTCTTTGGTTATCAATTTACTAGGATTCACTTTGTTATCCTGCCTTTGCGCTTGTATAACCGGCCTTGACTTGGTTTGTTCAACCTGGGTGTATCCGAACTGGTTCGACCTGGGTTTATCCGACGTGGTCCGACCTGGGTTTATCAGAACTGGTTCGAGCCATTTTATTTATTCTATATCATAAGCCCCCTAGTCTCTGAAGTCCGAGCTTCATGTTGTTCGGATTTTAGAGATTTGATGGCCGAACATGCTTGAACTTCCGACCAACATAACTTAGGTCTTTTTGTGCCTAAGTGATTTAGGTCTTTTAGTGCCTAAGTGACTTAGGTCTTTTAGTGCCTAAGTGACTTAGGTCTTTTCGTGCCTAAGTATCTTAGGTCTTTTTGTTACCGACCTTAGTAGGTTGGTTTATGAGTTTTGCCTAAGTGACTTAGGTCTTTTGTGCCTAAGTATCTTAGGTCTTTCCTTCCTGACCTGAGTAGGTTGGTCATATGTTGTGCCTGTTTATCATCCAAGCCATGTTGTTTGGTCATAAGGCCAAGTATTTGTTTGTCAATAACTGCTCGGTTATAACCAACTACCCCCCGGGCATGATAACTTGAATATGAAAATCATTGAAGTTTTCGTGCCTAAGGAATTTTAGGGCTTGTCTGCCTAAGTATCTTAGGTCTTTTTGCCTAAGTATTTTAGGTCTCTTTTGCCTAAGTACCTTAGGACTTTTCTACCTAAGTATTTTAGGACTTTCTGCCAAAGAATAAATCTTAGGTTTTTTCTGCCTATGTATCTTAGACTTTTTGCCTAAGTATTTTAGGTCTTTAGCAAGGGAAGTTTGTAAAACCCAGCCCTAACCTTGACCCGGAAACCTTGTTATTTGTAAGTCCAGTGACCCGAAGTAAAGTAAGAAGTCAGCTTTGGGCCATCCCAGTGGAGGACTTGGTGTCTGGCTTTGAATCCATGAGAGTTGATGATGAGGTTCTATTTATGGAAACTGAATCTTGATGAAGATCGGAGTAGTTGATGGACTTGGAGTGCTCTCTATCATGGTTTGAAGGCATTTCTACCTATTAGGTAAGTCACTTGATATGTGTGCAAAACCCCTTTAGGATTGGATTTGATCTGGGTCTTCAATTCCCTGTTTAGGAGTTCTTTGAACCGATTGGTCGACTGGACCAGTCGACCAATCCACTCGACCAATGGGTTCTGCTTTGGCAATTAGGTCTTGCTTGCTCTATTTAAGTCCAATCTCGAGTCTACTTCGTATTTTCTGCCTCCAAACTCTTTGGAACGAACCAAAGACCTCTCGCAAGTCATCTCCCTTGCATCCTTGGTGTTTTTCTTGACGGATCTTCGTCAAAACTCTTCCTTTTGCATCAAATGTATGTCTACACTCTCTTCTTCTCCTCCATCTCTGTTTTTTCTTTCCTTTTTGAGTTGAGACAGTAGAGGAGATGCTGCATTCTCTATTGCAAACATCTCTGGACTTGTCTCTCATGATCTCCCTAAGGATTAATGGCTAATGCAATGATCTTAACCATGATCATTGCAAGCTTTTGAAGGAATCATGATCAAATCATGATCTTGTCTTTGTTTATCTTTTGATTTGAATTCTGATCTTCTTAGATCTACTATATTGATTATGTTAGTAGTCAATTGATGTGTTTTCTTTTCATGATCCATGATCTATCAATCTCTAGTTGTTTCTCTTCTACCATACCATGTTTTCTTCATGAATCATGATAGTTACATATATGGTAGGTTTTGTTTCCTTATTTAGATTTATGCTCTTAGGTCTATTTTCTTGAAGATTTAAGTATGCCTTTCATGATACCTTTATCTGAATCAATGATTCATTCTCCTATTGTTCTTGTCTTTGATTTCTATCTTGAATTCTTCAAGAACCATGATTGATCTAATTATGGTAACTTTTTGTTTCCTAATTTGTATCTTGAAGACTTGATTTGATAAGTGTTTTGAGGTCCCCTATATGTTAGGATACTACTAATGTAGTTTACCCCTTGATTAGTACCCTTTTGAACCACCAAATTCGGATTTTATATCTTAAAACTCGATTTTATAGGCTACTTATCTCGCATTGGTCGACTGATTGGTCGACTGGGGCAGTAGACCAATCCAACCGACCAATGAGTACAGCAACTCCAGAATTGGTCTGTTTTGGTATCTTTTCTGTTAGGGATCTTTCCTAATATGTTGTATACACTTGTTTAGGACCTTCTTCTCAAGTTTGTCAAGATCTTACTTGATTTCTTAGGATTCCTTTGCAAGTTATAAAAGGTAAGGATGGTTACTTCTTTAACAACATAAATTGCATATCTTAGTTTCTATATTTGAATCTTGTTAATTTATTTCTTTAATTAGATTCTTATAATGTTATACTACTGTGGTACTGTCTTGATATCAGTAGCATTACTTATTTATATTGAATTGACTCATGTATGATTTACTTACCAGCTTATATACAAGTTGATTGTAATTATTGATTCCTTTCCATATATGAAGTTACCATATATGTGATGTTATGAATTGATGCTTGTGTATGCTTAAGTATGGTTTGGAAAGGAGAGGTGTCCTTTTGACACTTCTGTCCTTGGACTACTACGGGAATATTATGGGATGTTTCCGAAGATGCCCTCTGGACACCTTCCTAAACTGTTGGATGACATATTTAGGACTGTCTAGTAGTGTTTGGCTAGGATGTCCCGTTATGTCAGACCCTAATCGGAGGGGTATTGAGACCGAACGACCCGTGGTAGCAATGGGGATTCATGGGCGCTCAAGACCGGTAACCAACCCGTGAGAGGACAGGAATCACATTGTGGGGGCCATTTATTGGTAGGGTTGCATATGGATAGACTTGGGCTCACGAGCGCTCAAGACCGGTAACCAACCCGTGAGGGGACGTGAGAGCTTCCCGTTTACCATATGTGGATGACCAATAGGGTTGATGAGTCCGTAGTCAGGGACTATGAGGACTCTAGTGTGGATGACTATGAGTCCGTAGTCAGGGACGAGGAATGGACGTATCTGGATCTGACTTGATGTAACTAAGTAGAAGACTTGCTTTGGCTAGGCTTTACCCTGACATGCGCCGGTACTTAGACCAATGGTGATGTGAGAGAGTGGTGACCTATACCCCCAGCCATGGAATGTCCCGAGGGATGCCGGACCCATTACCAACTGATGATGAGTGATTGAGACCTTCCTAAAGAAGTACGGTGCTATCACTTAAAGCATGTCTCGCCAATAGAGACCAAAGATATGTAGAGTTAGATTCATACATTCATTGTTTGTCTCATACCATATTGCATTTATGTTTGTCTCCGAAATCCCGCCATTTATGTTATTATGGATTTAATCGTTTTACCGAGTTTCTTTGAAACTCATTCCTTTATTGTACAATGTTTGTTAGACTATTCTACAGGTTTTGAATATCATGACGGCCCGTATGAAGAAGCGCAAGGAGAAGAGGCATATCTCCAGGAAGGTGATTGCGGTTACGACAATTACACTGAAGATCCCGCGAGTGGTTATGCTCCGTACGATGCTTAGTCCGACCATAGAGTGGAAGCGCCCTTGTGCCGTTTATGAGATTTATACTTATAGGGATATTGTCTATAAGATTGAGAACAATTTAGTTACCTATTGTACCTGCTATTGGGATTAGATTCTATCCTGCTTATTCTCTTTTAGAACTACTTTTCCGCTGGTTGTAGAGTGGGATTTTGCCTCACTTTACTTATCTGATTTAGACACTCTGATTATATTTAGTACTCTGATTTATATATGATTCATTCTTTTCTTATTTGGAACTATGGTTTATCTTTCGCACTTTTATTATTATTGTTCATGATTATGTTATTGTTTATGTGGGAGGTTGATTACTCGATACCTGATCTTCGGGCTGTGGATCACACTCTCGGGTATGCCAGATAGGGTACTGGCTGGGAGGATGTGACAGATTGGTATTAGAGCCCAAGGTTCGAGGAAATCCTAACCACAAAAGACAATAACTGAACATTCCTTAGTCATAGATCTGAAATGACTCCTCTACTCTTAGAAGTGAATAATAGAACACTTGGATTAGAAACTTAACCTCTGAAGCATAACAGAACATTTTCGAATAACATACCATAATTATACTTAAACAAATGTCACTAATGCAAATAAAAGAAAGGTGCATAATATACAATAATTAAGTGAAACAAAATGAACTTCATTAATTTCAAAAGCTTTTACAACGATTACATCTGAAATGCATAAATGAAAATCCTAGGGTACAGTCTATCTAGGTGATCTTCTTTGATCTCTGTATGCTCTGAACTCCTCCGCTAGCCGAGTCACCCGATCCTCTATCCTATCCTGTCGTGACTCCATCCTCTCATACATCTGCTCCTGCAGGTATCCACACACATTGCTGTGGATAGTAAGGAACCTGCAAGATCTCAGCCAGTGCTCGGGTGGAAAAGCGAATCTGAGTCCGGAAGACCCCGCTCCTTAGGACAAGTCTAAGTGGATGTCCTTGACCTCGAGCCTCCTCGTGTAGGTAAGGTTGCTGAAGAACAACCTCACTAGCTCCGGTATACCGGCAGATCCTCGGTGAAGAGATGAGTCCACCGCAACGTGTCGAATCTCTCGCCAAATCCTAAAGACTCGAGCTGGCGTAGGTGAAGCAGACGTCCCAACTCGATGTTACAGTAACTGAAGTATGCCTCGTACAAAAACTCGGCCTGAGGTGTGTCGAACATGTCCGGTCTCCGAACCTCCTGTCTAGGCTCTGAAGGAACCTGACCTCTGCCCCTAAGTGCCCCTACAATGCGACCACGACGTCTACCTCGTCCTCACCCTCCCCTCTGCATAGTGTGTATCTGTGAAAGAGACAAGAGACATTTCCAGTTAGTGCTACTTTAAGATTTGAGCCAAAAGGGTATTTTCGTAATTTTTTGGAAAATTTCAAATTTGGGGAAATTTTGATTTGAACATACTAGCATATGCGCAATACTTGGAATTTCATGTCTATGAAGTTTGTTTGAAGAAAATCGATCGAAAACTTGAATTAAAGCGAAAAATTCAGCAAGAAGGAAAATTTGGGGATTTTGCAATTTAGGTCAAAATTGGATTTTTGAAAAGTTGAAATTGGTTAAATCAAATTTTATGGACCTATCTACAATATCATCTTGAGCATGTAGCATTTGATTTCGTGCGGAAATTTCAAGCGGTTTGTGAGAAAACGAAAATTTTCTAAAGATAACAATTTCGGTATGAAAACGTTGCGAGATGAACACCAATATGTTAGAACTTGTTGTCTATGCATGGCATTGTGTTTAAAACCTAAGGAATATATTCCTAAGCATGATTTCTAGCATTGGATACAAGCAAAGCATGGTTTTGATGGAAATGCAAGCATGAGAAGATGAAAATGGAAGAAAGAATGAAAGATTTACCTTGTTTGTGATGGTTGTGTGTTGAAGTGTTGTTGTTGAAGCACCAAAACACCTCAAGAACACTTGTAAGAACCTTTGGAGACTTTCCCTAGAGCTCTCTCACCTTTGAAAGAGGATAAAATGAAGTTGGAATGTGGAAATGACGCTTATAATGCGAATTTTCGCATTCTGTCTTGATTGGTCGACTGGGTCAGTCGACCAATCACTCGACCAATGGTCACAGAGACCTCATTTGCTGTTGAATTTTTGGAAAATGTGATTTTTGCCTTATGGATTATTGTTTGATGACTATATGGATATATTTAAGCATGATTTAAGTTTTCAAATCATTTGGACTTGTGGTTTATGTTGAAACTTCGAAATTCGGTATTTTGATGTTCTCAGTTTTGCAGAATGGTTACTCTGAGAAGTGGGCGTGGTGAATCTAGTGGTCAAGGAGGTGGTGAAATACCTCAGGGAGGTGGTGAAATACCTCATGGAGGTGGTGAAATACCTCATGGAGGTGGTGAGATACCTAATGTTGATCAGGGTACCCATGAGATACCCGGTGCCCCGAATGTTGGAAGCTTCCGTGATATTGCCAATATTATGGGCAATATGATGCAGCAGCAAGCAGCTCGGTTTAACCAGATGTTGGTGGGTTTCATGACTCTGCACAATGAGACTCGAACTGGTGCTAATGTGAATCCTCATGCCGCAGCTCCCGAATGCGGGAGGTTTAGCTGGAACTCCTCATACTCGACTGATGGAGAGTTTTTTGAAGATGCAAGTACCCACTTTCACTGTAGTTACCAAGGACCCCTTGTTTCCTAACAAGTGGCTTCGTGAGTTGGAGAAGGCTTTCCGACATCTGCAATGCTCGGAAGCTCAGAAGATTCTGTTCGCTGAACAGAAGTTGCAACAAGAAGCTGATGCATGGTGGACCTCCACTCGGCCTGTTTTGGAAGGTTTGCATGTGGGAGTTGTAACTTGGGAGTTGTTCAAAGAGGCTTTTTGCTTGAATTATTTCCCCGAGGCGGTGAGAAGATTGCCATTTTCACGGATCATAAGAGTTTGAAATACTTCTTTACCCAAAAGGAGTTGAACATGAGACAAAGGAGATGGTTGGAACTAGTCTCTGATTATGATTGTGATATTCAGTATCACCCTGGGAAGGCAAACGTTGTTGCTGATGCTCTTAGTAGGAAGAACCAGAAGAAGACTTTGGATTTGAATGCTTTGAGTTTACCATTGTGGTCTTCTATTGAGAGCTTTGATTTGGAAATTGTCCCTGAGAATTCAGATTTTATTCTTTCTGCCATGATGGCAAGATCTGGACTTAGAGATAAGATTGTTGCTCTACAGAGTTCTGACCAAGAACTTTTGATCAAAGTTGAAAAGATTTCTTTGAATCCTGAGTCGGACCCCGACTTTGGTATATCCATGGATGGTGCTTTATTGTTTAGAGGAAGACCGTGCGTGTCCTCGCAAAACGAAAAAATTAAAAAGGAAATATTGAAGGAAGCACACCAGTCAGTCTTTACTATACACCCAGGAAGCACCAAGATGTACAAGGACTTGAAGGAACATTTCTGGTGGATTGGTTTGAAGGCTGATGTTGATGATTTTGTTGCCAAGTGTGAGACTTGCCAACGTGTGAAAGCCGTTCGACAACCCCCTCATCTGGATTACTTCAACCTCTTCCTATTCCTAGTTGGAAGTGGGAGGATATCTCTATGGACTTTGTGACTAGCTTGCCTCGGACAAGTAAAGGCAATGACACCGTGTGGGTGATTGTTGATAGGTTGACCAAATCAGCCCACTTCATTCCTATGAAGATCACTCATACTGGATAAGCTAGCAAGGCTTTACGTGGATAATGTGGTTCGCCCGCATGGTGTGCCATTGAGTATTGTTTCCGATCGTGATCCTAGGTTCACCTCAAGGTTTTGGAATAGTTTGCGGAAGGCCTTGGGAACCCAATTGAACTTGAGTACAGCTCATCATCCACAGCCGATGGACAATCCGAGCGGACAATTCAGACATTGGAAGACATGCTCAGATCTTGTGTGGTGGATATGGGTGGTAATTGGGATGAACACCTAGCTTTGGTTGAGTTTGCCTATAACAACAGCTTATCAAGCAACAATAGGCATGGCTCCATTCAAGGCTTTGTATGGCAGTACTTTTAGGACACCTTTGTACTTGGACTAAGACAGTGAAAGAAAAGTCTTAGGTCCCGAGATGATTGAAGCTACAAGTGCTATGGTAGATATGCTAAGAGAAAGGATTAAGTGCCCTACCAAGACAGAAATCTTATCTTGATAAGAGAAGGACTGATTTGGAATTTCAAGTTGGAGAGAAAGTTTTTTCAAGGTTTCACCAATGAAGGGTGTGATGAGATTCAATGTTAAGGGAAAGCTTAGCCCTCGTTTCATTGGACCTTTCGAGATTTTGGAAAAGGTTGGACCTATTGCGTGTATCGATTAGCATTACCTCCGCCTCTTGCTGGTGTTCACAATGTGTTTCACATTTCGATGCTCCGGAAATACATAGAGAATCCGGAACACATTTTGCAGCAAGCACCTGAAGGACTTAGTGCCGATTTGACCTACGATGAAGAGCCGGCCGAAATCTTGGATAAGAAGGACAAGCAGCTGCGGAATCGCACCATTCCTTTGGTGAAGATTCGGTGGAAGAACCATACCCTTGAAGAAGCTTCTTGGGAGAAGGAAGAAGATATGAAGGAGAAGTTTCCTTACCTCTTTGGAAGCACAGGTACGCTTTCAATTTCGAGGACAAAATTTCTTTAAGGGGGGGAGAATGTAAAACCCAGCCCTAACCTTGACCTGGAAACCTTGTTATTTGTAGGTCCAGTGACCCGAAGTAAAGTAAGAAGTCAGCTTTGGGCCATCCCAGTGGAGGACTTGGTGTCTGGCTTTGAATCCATGAGAGTTGATGATGAGGTTCTATTTATGGAAACTGAATCTTGATGAAGATCGGAGTAGTTGATGGACTTGGAGTGCTCTCTATCATGGTTTGAAGGCATTTCTACCTATTAGGTAAGTCACTTGATATGTGTGCAAAACCCCTTTAGGATTGGATTTGATCTGGGTCTTCAATTCCCTGTTTAGGAGTTCTTGATGCCGATTGGTCGACTGGACCAGTCGACCAATCCACTCGACCAATGGGTTCTGTCTTTGGCAATTAGGTCTTGCTTGCTCTATTTAAGTCCAATCTCGAGTCTACTTCGTATTTTCTACCTCCAAACTCTTTGGAACGAACCAAAGACCTCTGCAAGTCATCTCCCTTGCATCCTTGGTGTTTTTCTTGACGGATCTTCGTCAAAACTCTTCCTTTTGCATCAAATGTATGTCTACACTCTCTTCTTCTCCTCCATCTCTGTTTTTCTTTCCTTTTTGAGTTGAGACAGTAGAGGAGATGCTGCATTCTCTATTGCAAACATCTCTGGACTTGTCTCTCATGATCTCCCTAAGGATTAATGGCTAATGCAATGATCTTAACCATGATCATTGCAAGCTTTTGAAGGAATCATGATCAAATCATGATCTTGTCTTTGTTTATCTTTTGATTTGAATTCTGATCTTCTTAGATCTACTATATTGATTATGTTAGTAGTCAATTGATGTGTTTTCTTTTCATGATCCATGATCTATCAATCTCTAGTTGTTTCTCTTCTACCATACCATGTTTTCTTCATGAATCATGATAGTTACATATATGGTAGGTTTTGTTTCCTTATTTAGATTTATGCTCTTAGGTCTATTTTCTTGAAGATTTAAGTATGCCTTTCATGATACCTTTATCTGAATCAATGATTCATTCTCCTATTGTTCTTGTCTTTGATTTCTATCTTGAATTCTTCAAGAACCATGATTGATCTAATTATGGTAACTTTTTGTTTCCTAATTTGTATCTTGAAGACTTGATTTGATAAGTGTTTTGAGGTCCCCTATATGTTAGGATACTACTAATGTAGTTTACCCCTTGATTAGTACCCTTTTGAACCACCAAATTCGGATTTTATATCTTAAAACTCTGATTTTATAGGCTACTGTCTGCATTGGTCGACTGATTGGTCGACTGGGGCAGTAGACCAATCCAACCGACCAATGAGTACAGCAACTCGGAATTGGTCCTGTTTTGGTATCTTTTCTGTTAGGGATCTTTCCTAATATGTTGTATACACTTGTTTAGGACCTTCTTCTCAAGTTTGTCAAGATCTTACTTGATTTCTTAGGATTCCTTTGCAAGTTATAAAAGGTAAGGATGGTTACTTCTTTAACAACATAAATTGCATATCTTAGTTTCTATATTTGAATCTTGTTAATTTATTTCTTTAATTAGATTCTTATAATGTTATACTACTGTGGTACTGTCTTGATATCAGTAGCATTACTTATTTATATTGAATTGACTCATGTATGATTTACTTACCAGTTATATACAAGTTGATTGTAATTATTGATTCCTTTCCATATATGAAGTTACCATATATGTGATGTTATGAATTGATGCTTGTGTATGCTTAAGTATGGTTTGGAAAGGAGAGGTGTCCTTTTGACACTTCTGTCCTTGGACTACTACGAGAATATTATGGGATGTTTCCGGAGATGCCCTCTGGACACCTTCCTAAACTGTTGGATGACATATTTAGGACTGTCTAGTAGTGTTTGGCTAGGATGTCCCGTTATGTCAGACCCTAATCGGAGGGGTATTGAGACCGAACGACCCGTTGTAGCAATGGGGATTCATGGGCGCTCAAGACCGGTAACCAACCCGTGAGAGGACAGGAATCACATTGTGGGGGCCATTTATTGGTAGGGTTGCATATGGATAGACTTGGGCTCACGGGCGCTCAAGACCGGTAACCAACCCGTGAGGGGACGTGAGAGCTTCCCGTTTACCATATGTGAATGACCAATAGGGTTGATGAGTCCGTAGTCAGGGACTATGAGGACTCTAGTGTGAAGAAGGATCGTCAGGGACGAGGAATGGACATATCTGGATCTGACTTGATGTAACTAAGTAGAAGACTTGCATTTGGCTAGGCTTTACCCTGACATGCGCCGGTAATTAGACCAATGGTGATGTGAGAGAGTGGTGACCTATACCCCCAGCCATGGAATGTCCCGAGGGATGCCGGACCCATTACCAACTGATGATGAGTGATTGAGACCTTCCTAAAGAAGTACGGTGCTATCACTTAAAGCATGTCTGCCAATAGAGACCAACATATGTAGAGTTAGATTCATACATTCATTGTTTGTCTCATACCATATTGCATTTATGTTTGTTACGGAAATCCCGCCATTTATGTTATTATGGATTTAATCACCTTTATCGAGTTTCTTTGAAACTCATTCCTTTATTGTACAATGTTTGTTAGACTATTCTACAGGTTTTGAATATCATGACGGCCCGTATGAAGAAGCGCAAGGAGAAGAGGCATATCTCCAGGAAGGTGATTGCGGTTACGACAATTACACTGAAGATCCCGCGAGTGGTTATGCTCCGTACGATGCTTAGTCCGACCATAGAGTGGAAGCGCCTTTGTGCCGTTTATGAGATTTATACTTATAGGGATATTGTCTATAAGATTGAGAACAATTTAGTTACCTATTGTACCTGCTATTGGGATTAGATTCTATCCTGCTTATTCTCTTTTAGAACTACTTTTCCGCTGGTTGTAGAGTGGGATTTCGCCTCACTTTACTTATCTGATTTAGACACTCTGATTATATTTAGTACTCTGATTTATATATGATTCATTCTTTTCTTATTTGGATCTATGGTTTATCTTTCGCACTTTTATTATTATTGTTCATAATTATGTTATTGTTTATGTGGGAGGTTGATTACTCGATACCTGATCTTCGGGCTGTGGATCACACTCTCGGGTATGCCAGATAGGGTACCGGCTGGGAGGATGTGACAAAGTTCCCTTAGGATACTGCCCTACTTTCTCTTTCTTGAGCAAGGGGAGTTCCCTTAAGATATTGCCTGCTCTTTCTTTCTCAAGCAACGGGAGTTCCCTTAAGATACTGCCTTGCTCTTTCTTTCTTGAGCAAGGGGAGTTCCCTTAAGATACTACCCTACTCTTTCTTTCTCGAGCAAGGGGAGTTCCCTTAAAATACTGCCCTGCTCTTTCTTAGGTCTTACTCTTTTGTGAAGCCTAATTTCATAGGTCTTACTCAGGAAGCCTGAAAACTTTAATGGGTCTTACTCATTTGAGTAGCCCATTTTCTTCCCAATGTTGGTCGAGCAAATTTATTGGTCTAGTCGACTCATAGGTTTCTAGTATAGTAGTCTCTTAGACTTGTACATCTAGACCTCTTTCGTCGAGCATGGCTACTTCTATGCTTTTGCGTATTTTCGTGTCTAAAGAACTTAGGGCTTTTTCGTGCCTAAGGAACTTAGGGCTTTTTCGTGCCTAAGGAACTTAGGGCTTTTTCTGCCTTAGGAGCTTAGGGCTTTTTCTTGCCTAAGGAACTTAGGGATTTTTCGTGCCTAAAGAACTTAGGGCTTTTTTCTGCCTAAGGAACTTAGGGCTTTCTCATGCCTAGGGAACTTAGGGCTTTTTCGTGCCTAAGGAACTTAGGATTTTTTCTTCTAAGCACATCGAATGTTTCTTCTAGGTCGGACAAATGCCCTGCCCGAACCAAGCTCTTCACGAGCATGTCATCAACGTAAACCTCCATGTTCCGCCCGATCTGGCGTTGGAAAATTTTGTTGACAGCTCTTTGATAAGTGGCCCCTGCATTTTTCAAACCAAAAGGCATCACTCGATAGTAGTAACTTTCCTGATCAGTCATGAATGAAGTGTATTTCTCGTCCTCCCGACTCATCAAGATCTGGTTATACCCTGAATAAGTGTCCATGAAGCTAAGGACTTCATGCCCAGCAGTAGCATCGATCAGAAGATCAATCCTCGGGAGGGGATAACAATCTTTTGGGCAGGCTTTGTTCAAGTCTGTGTAGTCGGTACACATTTTCCATTTCCTGTTCGCCTTTTTGACCATAACCACATTGGCCAACCAGGTTGGGCATTCAATTGGTTCTATGAAACCCGACTTTTCCAATTTCTCCACCTCGATCCTGATCGCTTCATGCTTTTCTATCGCGAAGTTCCTTCATCTTTGGATGACCGGGGTAGCACCCTTCTGTATCCAGAGTTTGTGCTCTGCTACCCGCCTATCTATCCCCGGCATGTCACTCGCCGACCATGCACAGATATCTACATTATCACATAAGAACTGAGTAAGCTCTTTTTTGAAGCTTTCCGGTTGCTCCGAGCCGATGAACGTTCCTCTGTCGGGAAGGGATTGACTGAGTTGTATCCTTTCCAGTTTTTCTACGGGCTTCGCCCGCTGCATATTTTCTTCATCCCGATCATCTCGGATTTCAACGTTCAGAGCAGTTCCTGAACTTTATGGTCTACACTTTTCCTTCAAGTAATTGGTATAGTATTGTCGGGAAGCTGATTGATCTGAACAACATTCCCCTACCCCAGCCTCAGTCGGGAACTTTAGTTTCATGTGCCTAGGGGATACGACTGCCTCAAGCGCATTGAGTGTCGGACGTCCCAGGATCACATTGTATGCCGATAACTCCTTCACGACCATGAAATTGACCCGAACAAGCGTGTTTCGGGGTGACTTCCGGATCTTGAGATCCAAATGGATCGTTCCTTCAGCCACTGTAGAGGATCCTGCGAAACCATATAATGGAGTTGATGAAGGAGTTAGCAAATCATCAGCCAATTTCAACCTTTTGAAAGCTTCGTATGAGATTAGGTCAACGGATGACCCCGTGTCAACCAAAACTCGGTGAACTTCCCGGTTTGCTATTTTAGCCTTGATTATTATCTCATCATCATGAGGTGCTATAACTCCCTCCAAATTTGCATCTGTGAAGGTTATGGGTTCCGGACAGGATGAATTTTGCCCTTTTTAGGCAAGTGAACAACCCCCACAAACCGGGCCTTTTGTTTCGCCTTCCTAATTGATTCCACAGTTGGTCCTCCCATGATCACGTACACGGGTGTTTCTTCCCGATCCACCTTCTCCTTTCCCTTGTCTGCTTTGTTGACGATTTCTTTCGGGCTAGGGGATCGGGCCCTCTTTTTCTATTCTGGCGAGTAGTTACGGGATTTTCCCGATTCCCTCACGTAACTGGCCCGGTTTCCTTGTTGAATCAGCTTTTCTATCTCTGATTTCAGGATTCGACACCCATATGTGTGGTGTCCATAGTCTTTGTGGAATCGACAGTACTTTGTCATATCCCGGTATTTGGTGGTGTGCGTAGCTTCCCGGGCCACTTTAATGAACTCTTGTCCTGAATGTTCATCAGGATCTCCAATGGCTTCGTATTAAGTGGCGTATAACTCACTCTTCCTTGGCCGCGCTTCCATTTTCTTTTTGATCCTTGATTTCTTTCATTCGGAGAACTTTTATCTGAATCCCGATCAGATCCGCTTTCCCTGTCAGCTTTTACCCGGGCATTTATCACTTCATAGACGCTGGCTTGCTTTTGGCATTTGCGTAACAGCGTCCCATATGTTTTGGGTTTATCTGTTAGCAAGACTTCCAGAAGTCTTTGGTGTGTGATGCCGCTCCAAAGGGCACTGTACACTACTTGATCATCAAGCTTCTCGATCTCAATGGCAACCTCGTCAAATTGCTTCAGATAATCCCGAATAGATTCATTTCTTCCTTGCCGTATGCCAAAGAGACTATCAGAAGTCTTCTTACTCCCGATTGCACTTCGGAATCGGGCTATGAATTTCTGAGCTAGCTCCTGAAAATTATTAATAGATCCCGGTTGCAGGCTACTGAACCATTTAATGGCTGGTCCTTTGAGTGACGCCGAGAATGTCCTGCAGAGCAATTCGTCCTCCCGACCCAGTACAGTCATTACTGACTTAAAGTAACTAGTATGTTCTTTAGGACTCGTTTTCCCCTCGAATGGGATGAATGTTGGCATGATGAAGTTCCTAGGAAGAGGCATGTTCATGATCTCATCTGAGAAGGGTTCTCGATCAACCACGTCCAAATCCTCATCATGATCTCGATCCTCCAGTTTTCGCTCGACCTCCGCTACCCTCTTTCGAAGCCGATTCTGCTGTACTCCGTCTTCATCTGATTCAGCATGCTCTTTGCCACAATGGTGGGTAGGTGCTTCTTTTCCTCGGGTATGCGCCTGAGACGTTCATACTCTCGATCGCGACGGCTGAGGTTGACTTTCTCCCTGGTCCTCCTTATCTTCGATTTCCTCCCGTCCACTCCTTTGGGGCAAAGACCCTGTCTTAGGTGGCATCGAAAGACGATCTAAGGCACTGATTCTCGTTCCATTTGGGAGTAGTTTGGCGTTTGCTTCATTCGGGATTGGCCTCCTTTTGTTCCTGAGTTATTTTTTAACCTCGGGATACGCCTTTATCCTCGGGATCCTCATGCCATCTCAAAGCTTTCACCAGTCTTCCCGACTGGGTATTACGTCTCGGTCCTTGTTCGACTCCAATTTGATGGACCAAGTTACATTGTCACGACCCCAGTTGTCACATGTGTGGTGGGGCCCTCATTATGGACATTTAACTAGGGCGCGTGACAGTTCATTCCTTAAAATAAACCTGTTTTTAACTACTAAAACCAGACTAAACATTCTTTAGAACAAACAAACAACCTGTCTGATAATTTGACTCATACACATATGTACACAGTCTAAAGTCCTGTTATACTTACATTTGACCTTACAACAGTACTTTACTAGTAAAGTACATACAGTCTCAAAGAAATATATACATTCACAGTTCATTCAAACTAACATTAGTTGCAACAAAAAGAAAATATTCCCATCTTCAACTTTAAAGGTACTGTCAAGTAGCAGCACCCTTGCCCTTATCGCGTGTCTGAGGACCTGTCAACATTTTCAATAATGAGCTTTGCGGCCCAGTAAGCAATATAGACAACCATGTAAGTAAGTCAGGCAGTTCATCATGCATCAATAATCATATAACATCATACATTCCAATTTTTCCTTTCGTTTTCCTTTTCCATTATCCTTTTCCTGCTCATTTTTCCTTTTCTTTTCTTTTTCCTTTTTCCTTTTTCTTTTACTTGCATTTCAGTTATCTGACATTATAGTCTTGTGCCTAGGCAAATCCAGAGGATGCACATATCTCTTCACCACCGAAGTGGCTTCGTCTCTTCACCGCCTCACCCCGAAGTGGCTTCGTCTCTTCACCACCGAAGTGGCTTCAGTCTCTTCACCACCGAAGTGGCTTCTGTCTCTTCACCACCGAAGTGGCTTCGTCTCTTCACCACCGAAGTGGCTTCAGTCTCTTCACCACCGAAGTGGCTTCTGTCTCTTCACCACCGAAGTGGCTTCTAGGCACAAGGCCTTGCACACCTCGTGGATTGCCATCGGCACAGACTCAATCTTTTCACTTTTCAGTCTTACTTCATGCCTTCCCATTTGGGTACATAAGTACCAGGACTTACAGAAGCCATTACATTTTATTCCTTTTTCTTTTACTCTTTTCATCTTCAATTCCAGTATTGTATTACCATGCTCTGCCCATTTCAATATACATTTTTCATTTCAAGCATCATTTACTATCATATGAGTAAAGCTGGACATAGCTCCATACAAGTCAATCATTTAAACATGACAGCACGATATCATTCAATCTCATCTGAACACAGTTCATGATATTCCATCATTTACATATGAGCACATGATACTTTACATTTACCATGCATAAACATTCTTGCAAATTCATGCTTAACAGTTCAAGAACACTATTAACATTTCATTCAAGCAGTTCAATCACCTCATTAAGTTGTCATCCAATCCCATGCATTTTGTTCAATACACAAACACACATATATCATGCACCTTCCATATATTGCATCAATGAATAAATAAAATAGCTTTTATGTTATCATGTGCATGCTACATATCTATTAAAGGAAACACCCACTTATCATACATAGGTTGGTCAATATTACTTACCTGTCCTGGTTCCATGTGTGTGATTTGACCCTGATTCTGATAAAACCGCTTTCCCTTCGGTATTCCGAACAATTACTGGCTATTTCGAAAGCGTAGGAACCAACGGTAGACTTTCCCCTTTTATTTTATTTTATTTTCTCTCTCCTACTTTCTCTCTCCTCCCCACGGTTTTCCTCTCTTCTTTCTTGTCTTCCTCTTCTCTCCCCACTCCTTCTCTCTCCTCTAGGCTTTCTCCTCTTTCCTTTTCTCTCCCTCTCTCTCTTCTCCACGTTCTCCCCCTGTTCCTCAACTTCACCTCACACACAACTCACCTCTCCCAACTCTACCCTCTCTCTCCTTTAATGACCTCACCCACTTTCTCTTTCTCTTTCTTATGCTAGCTCTCTCTCTCACCTTAACTCCTACACGTTTTCGAAATCTAAAATCTTCAATCTTCTCTTCTGAATCTTCTTTAATGGCTTCTTCTTTTGTTTCCTTCCTTCTCCACTCTTTCTCTCTCCTTTCTTACTCCTCTTCTCTTGCTTCTCCCCTACGCAACAATCCATCTTCCCCTTTAAGTTTCCTTAGTCGGTCCTCTTAAGTCGGTTGGGTAAATAATATATATATATATAATATATATAATAAATATATATATATATATATATATATATATATATATATATATATATATATATATATATATATAATACATATATAAATATTAAATGGCTAATGGGCTTTATTATGGGCTTGTGGGCCCGCATTGTAATATCTTATGCGGGGCCCACTTTCGAGTGCTAATATTCATACCTCTAGGTCCAGAAATTTACGCTGATCATTTCCTCGCTTTCGGTTCAGTCTAATTCCACTGTTGTGGGACCCACAAACGATGTCTGACCTCGACCCAATATCAATTGGATCTAGCCTCATTTAAACTATCATTTAACTATACTCAAATCATTTAATTAAACCGTCAAATCAATTATCGAATCCGTTAATAATCTTAAAGACTGACACATTCACACACGATAATAACATAATAATATAAAAAGACACGGGGCATAACATTCTCCCCTCCTTAAAATAAATTTCGTCCTCGAAATTTGCGTACCTGATCAATTGAAAAGTTGGGGATATCGAGTCTTTATGTCAGATTCAAGCTCCCATGAGGCTTCTTGACCCGAGTGATTGCTCCATAACACTTTCACTAGTGGTACCGTCCTGTTTCTTAGTTTCTTCTCTTCCCGTTGTAGTATTTCAATCGGCTTCTCTTCATATGAAAGATCTTCTTTCAATTCTAATGGTTCATATCGTAACACATGAGCCGGGTCTGCTACATACTTTTTCAACATAGAAACATGAAACACATCATATATGTTGGACAAATCTGGAGGTAGAGCAAGTCTATATGCCACTGCTCCAATTCTTTCTAAAATCTTAAATGGTCCTATATATCTTGGACTTAACTTCCCCTTTCTGCCAAATCTCACCACCCCCTTCATTGGTGCTATCTTTAAGAAAACTTTATCGCCTACCTTAAATTCCAAGGGCTTCCTCCTCACATCTGCATAACTTTTTTGTCTACTTTGAGCGGTTTTCATTCTCTTTTGTATTACTTTTATTTTCTCACAAGTCTCGTTGTACTGTGTCAGGTCCCAATACTTGCTTTTCACCAATTTCACTCCAACATATTGGAGACCTACACTTCCTTCCATACAATGCTTCATAGGGCGCCATGCCGATAGTAGATTGATAGCTGTTGTTATAGGAAAACTCCACTAAATATAGGTGATCACTCCAGCTACCCTTAAAATCAATCACACAAGCCCTAAGCATATCTTCCAATATCTGAATAGTCCTTTCGGATTGCCCATCGGTCTGAGGATGAAAAGCTGTGCTGAAGTTCAGTCGAGTGCCCAACGCCTTCTGTAAACTTTTCCAAAATCTGGAAGTAAATCTAGGATCACGGTCTGACACAATAGAATTGGGTACTCCATGTAATCTCACAATTTCCTTCACATAAAGTTTAGCCAACTTGTCTAGGGAGAAATCAATCTGGATGGGTAGAAAATGGGATGACTTTGTCAGTCTATCTACAATTACCCAAATTGCATTATAACCTTGTGGAGTTCTTGGTAAGGAGGTAACAAAGTCCATGGTAATATGTTCCCACTTCCACTCAGGTATGTCTAGGGGCTGTAACAAACCTGAAGGGCGCTGGTGTTCTGCCTTTACCAATTGACAAGTCATGCACTTCTGTACATACTCTGCTATCTCCCTCTTCATATTATTCCACCAGAAATTCTCTTTCAAGTCTTGATACATCTTTGTCCCACCAGGGTGCACTGAATATGGGCTGTTATGTACTTCCCTCATCAGTTCATGCTTCAACTCTTCATCTTGAGGCACACACAACCTAGATTTATATCTAATGATTCCAGCTGCATCAACATTAAAATCTATCAACTTTTCCTTATTCATTCTTCCCTTAACCTTTTGTAGAAAAGTATCATCTTTTTGTTTTTCTTTAATTTGATCAAGAATGGAAGGTTTCACAATCAAGTTTGCAACCAATGCTGTAACTTTACCTCCAAGTATAACCTCAATTTCCATCTTCCTTGCATCTTCTATCAGATGAGGCTGACTCGTTATTAGGGCTGCAGAGTATCCTTGTGACTTCCTACTTAAAGCATCAGCCACCACATTTGCTTTGCCAGGGTGGTAGTTAATATTGCAATCATAATCTTTCAATAATTCTAACCATCTTCTCTGTCTCAAATTCAATTCTTTTTGGGTGAAGATGTACTTGAGACTCTTGTGGTCAGTGTATATCTCACATTTTTCTCCATACAAGTAGTGTCTCCATATTTTCAATGCGAAGATAACTGCTGCCAATTCCAGATCATGAGTTGGGTAGTTTTGTTCATGGGGCTTCAATTGTCTTGATGCATATGCGATAACCTTTCCATGTTGCATAAGCACACAACCCAATCCATTTCTTGATGCATCACTATATACAACAAATCCTCCAGTTCCAGATGGTAAACTTAAGACAGTGCCAGTTATCAATCTCCGCTTTAGTTCTTGGAAACTCTGCTCACATTCATCCACCCAAGCAAATCTGACTCCTTTTCTAGTGAGTCGAGTCAATGGCATTGCAATTTTAGAGAATCCTTCAATGAATCTCCTATAATAACCAGCTAATCCCAGAAAACTCCTTATTTCAGTCACATTAGTTGGTCTGGTCCAATCCATTACAGCCTGGACTTTGCTGGGATCTACCATAATACCTTCAGCAGAAATCACATGTCCTAAGAACACAACCTTGTCAAGCCAAAATTCACACTTTTTAAATTTAGCATAAAGCTTCTCATTTCTTAGGGTTTGTAGAACTGCTCTCAAATGCTCTCCATGTTCTTCCTTACTTTTTGAGTATATCAATATATCATCAATAAAGACAATAACATACTGATCCAGGACATTGTGGAACACCCTATTCATTAAATCCATAAAGGCTGCTGGTGCGTTAGTCAACCCAAAAGGCATGACAAGAAATTCATAATGTCCGTATCTGGTCCTGAAAGCAGTCTTTGGCACGTCTTCTTCCCTCACCTTCAATTGGTGATAGCCTGACCTCAAATCAATCTTAGAGAATACTTTTGCTCCCTGTAATTGATCAAACAGATCATCAATTCTAGGCAAGGGGTACTTATTCTTGATAGTAACTTTATTCAATTCTCTATAATCAATGCACATCCTCAACGTCCCATCCTTTTTCTTCACAAATAGGACTGGGGCTCCCCAAGGGGATACACTAGGACGTATGAATCCCTTATCCAACAATTCTTGCAATTGTTCTTTCAATTCTTTCAGTTCTTTTGGAGCCATTCTATATGGGGCTTTAGAAATCGGACCTGTGCCAGGGATAAGCTCGATAGCAAATTCCACTTCTCTTTCTGGTGGTAACCCTGATAAGTCTTCTGGGAAGACATCAGGAAATTCTTTCACCACTGGTACTTCATGTAAAGCCGTCCCAATTACCTCCAAATCTTGTACCGAAGCTAAATATCCTTGGCATCCCTGTCTGAGCAATCTCTTGGCTTGAATAGCTGAGATCATTCTTGTTGGGGCAGACTTTATTTTCAATCCTGAGAATTGGATCTCAGGTTCCCCTACAGGTCTTAGTGTCACCATTCTCTCATAACATAAAACACTGGCATGATTTGCAACTAGCCAGTCCATTCCAAGAATCACATCAAAATCCTTCAAATTTATGACTATTAAATCAGCCCTCAACTTTCTTCCCTCATAGTCAAGTTCACATGATTCAACCATTTCAATTGCTTCCATCACACTACCAGAGGGTGTAGCTACATGTAACACATAGTCCATCGGTTGAAGTTTCAGCCTCAGTTTCAAAGCAAAATCATGTGATATAAATGAGTGGGTAGAACCAGAATCAAAGAGGGTATATGCAATCTCATCAGCAATTTTAAACATTCCTGGTATCACATTAAACCAACATAGCATATCAAAACAACAAAGCAAGCATTTCAGCTATTAATCCATATAATATTTCACTTCATTAAATATAAACATTATTAAATAAATTAATAGCATAAACATCTTACCTGCAACTACCGCTTGAGAATCCTCAGCCTGCTTCCGGGTCATAGTAAAAAGCCGTCCAGGGTGTTTCGCCCTCTGAGAATCTTCAATTTCCTTTCCCTTTCTAAATCCTTGGACTCCAAAATTCCCTTTTTGTCCTCGCTCTGGCTGCTCTCTCCAAGTGGGGCATTCTCTAGCTAAATGGCCTTCCTCACCACACCTGTAGCAAGCAGACGTGCCAGAAAGACACCTCCCCCAATGTTTCCTTCCACACTTAGGACAAATTTTCCTTTCTTGTGGTTGTTTACTTTGAGGCTTTCTCCCTTGACCTGTCACAAATTTATTTCTAAATCCTCCAAATTTGAAAGGCCTCCGATCATTTCCTTTCTTTTCCTCTCTATCTTGTCCCTCAGCCTTCTCAATGCTTTCATATATTTGGGATCGATGCACCACATCCGTATATGTCTTCAACTGAAGAACACCTACTGATCTCTGGATATCAGCCCTAAGCCCTCGCTCAAACTGTCGAGCCTTCATTTCTTCAGTACTTACCATGTGAGGTGCATACTTAGAGAGTTCTTCAAACTTCCTTTCATAATCAATAACTGACATGGAGCCTTGCTTCAAATTTATGAATTCAGATATCTTCTTGGTCTTCACGTGTGGAGGAAAATATTTTCTATCAAATTCTTCCTTAAATATGGTCCATGTAATTTCTTCATGTGAGACCAAAAGGATAGGTTTAGTTGACTGCCACCACGCATCAGCTTCACCAGTAAGCATATATGTGGCACACATCACCTTTTGAGAATCAGTACACCTGATGGCATCACAGGCTTTTTCCATATCCCTGATCCACCGTGTAGCAATAGCGGGATCAGTACTAGCTCCCTTAAATTCCTTCTCATAAAATTTCCTGAAATCCTTGAGGACTCTTAAATCATCTTCGAAATCTTTTTCAGATTCCCTTTTCCTTCTCCTGCTTCCCTCCTCAGCTACTTGAGTAATTTGATCTACTTGATTAGCCTGTCTTTGTACTGCACTTGCTAAATGTCTGAGTGCTCCCATGAATTCCCCAATCTGGGTCGCACCACCAAGGGCTGGATCAACTGTTGAGTTAGAGGCAGGTACTCCAGTTTCTCCTCTTGTGCCCTGGCTAACCTCTTCCCTATCTGCTATTGAAGTCATGTCCTGCTATCAAACAAAGCTCCATAAACTTTCATACATCACAATCATAATTCATTTCACATAGTTCAACTGATAATTGTAGAAATATCATAATATCTCAATTCTTCAATTTCAAATAATCAACCTTCCAATTTAGCAATCACTATCCATAACATCACATAGTCAATCATTTCACTAAATCACAATTAACCTTCTCTCAGTCTATCCTTCTCTTCTCAATTTTCTATGTCATTGGTCATTCTAGTCTACAGAATCTATTGCTCTGATACCACCTCTGTCACGACCCCAGTTGTCACAGGCTTGGTGGGGCCCTCATTATGGACATTTAACTAGGGCGCGTGACAGTTCATTCCTTAAAATAAACCTGTTTTTAACTACTAAAACCAGACTAAACATTCTTTAGAACAAACAAACAACCTGTCTGATAATTTGACTCATACACATATGTACACAGTCTAAAGTCCTGTTATACTTACATTTGACCTTACAACAGTACGTTACTAGTAAAGTACATACAGTCTCAAAGAAATATATACATTCACAGTTCATTCAAACTAACATTAGTTGCAACAAAAAGAAAATATTCCCATCTTCAACTTTAAAGGTACTGTCAAGTAGCAGCACCCTTGCCCTTATCGCGTGTCTGAGGACCTGTCAACATTTTCAATAATGAGCTTTATGCCCAAGTAAGCAATATAGACAACCATGTAAGTAAGTCAGGCAGTTCATCATGCATCAATAATCATATAACATCATACATTCCAATTTTTCCTTTCGTTTTCCTTTTCCATTATCCTTTTCCTGCTCATTTTTCCTTTTCTTTTCTTTTTCCTTTTTCCTTTTTCTTTTACTTGCATTTCAGTTATCTGACATTATAGTCTTGTGCCTAGGCAAATCCAGAGGATGCACATATCTCTTCACCACCGAAGTGGCTTCTGTCTCTTCACCACCGAAGTGGCTTCGTCTCTTCACCACCGAAGTGGCTTCAGTCTCTTCACCACCGAAGTGGCTTCGTCTCTTCACCACCGAAGTGGCTTCGTCTCTTCTTCACCACCGAAGTGGCTTCGGTCTCTTCACCACCGGCCCCCGAAGTGGCTTCTAGGCACAAGGCCTTGCACACCTCGTGGATTGCCATCGGCACAGACTCAATCTTTTCACTTTTCGAGTCTTACTTCATGCCTTCCCATTTGGGTACATAAGTACCAGGACTTACAGAAGCCATTACATTTTATTCCTTTTTCTTTTACTCTTTTCATCTTCAATTCCAGTATTGTATTACCATGCTCTGCCCATTTCAATATACATTTTTCATTTCAAGCATCATTTACTATCATATGAGTAAAGCTGGACATAGCTCCATACAAGTCAATCATTTAAACATGACAGCACGATATCATTCAATCTCATCTGAACACAGTTCATGATATTCCATCATTTACATATGAGCACATGATACTTTACATTTACCATGCATAAACATTCTTGCAAATTCATGCTTAACAGTTCAAGAACACTATTAACATTTCATTCAAGCAGTTCAATCACCTCATTAAGTTGTCATCCAATCCCATGCATTTTGTTCAATACACAAACACACATATATCATGCACCTTCCATATATTGCATCAATGAATAAATAAAATAGCTTTTATGTTATCATGTGCATGCTACATATCTATTAAAGGAAACACCCACTTATCATACATAGGTTGGTCAATATTACTTACCTGTCCTGGTTCCATGTGTGTGATTTGACCCTGATTCTGATAAAACCGCTTTCCCTTCGGTATTCCGAACAATTACTGGCTATTTCGAAAGCGTAGGAACCAACGGTAGACTTTCCCCTTTTATTTTATTTTATTTTCTCTCTCCTACTTTCTCTCTCCTCCCCCACGGTTTTCCTCTCTTCTTTCTTGTCTTCCTCTTCTCTCCCCACTCCTTCTCTCTCCTCTAGGCTTTCTCCTCTTTCCTTTTCTCTCCCTCTCTCTCTTCTCCACGTTCTCCCCTGTTCCTCAACTTCACCTCACACACAACTCACCTCTCCCAACTCTACCCTCTCTCTCCTTTAATGACCTCACCCACTTTCTCTTTCTCTTTCTTATGCTAGCTCTCTCTCTCACCTTAACTCCTACACGTTTCTGAAATCTAAAATCTTCAATCTTCTCTTCTGAATCTTCTTTAATGGCTTCTTCTTTTGTTTCCTTCCTTCTCCACTCTTTCTCTCTCCTTTCTTACTCCTCTTCTCTTGCTTCTCCCCTACGCAACAATCCATCTTCCCCTTTAAGTTTCCTTAGTCGGTCCTCTTAAGTCGGTTGGGTAAATAATATAATATATATATAATATATATAATAAATATATATATATATATATATATATATATATATATATATATATATATATATATATATATTATATTTATTATATATATATATATAATACATATATAAATATTAAATGGCTAATGGGCTTTATTATGGGGTTGGATGGGTGGGGGCCCTGTAATATCTTATGCGGGGCCCACTTTCAGGTGCTAATATTCATACCTCTAGGTCCAGAAATTTACGCTGATCATTTCCTCGCTTTCGGTTCAGTCTAATTCCACTGTTGTGGGACCCACAAACGATGTCTGACCTCGACCCAATATCAATTGGATCTAGCCTCATTTAAACTATCATTTAACTATACTCAAATCATTTAATTAAACCGTCAAATCAATTATCGAATCCGTTAATAATCTTAAAGACTGACACATTCACACACGATAATAACATAATAATATAAAAAGACACGGGGCAAAAAAAAAAAAGCCCCCCCGCGGGGCGGGGGCCCCCCCCCAAAAAAATCGTCCATATCGGCCATAATGGCGTGTTCTTGAGGACCCCGGGAAGTTCCTTCGCCATTCGGGTCCTCCAGAACCAGATTATCCTGAAGCGGTTCTTGCTCTATATGGGTTGAGGGGTCAACCACATCCTCGAGGATGCGATTATCCCCGGTATTTTCTTGTTGGAAACGTCCATTAACTCGTCGCACCATGACTTGAAGATTTTGTCGTTCCCACAGACGGCGCCAAACTGATGCGGATCAATTATGATTCTAGATCCGACTGAGCCTCCTCTGGTATCCGGGACGATGAGTCCTGCAAGAAAGGTTAGATGCGGGCCGGCTTGTGTGCCTGGCAGCCGCCTCCGATGGCAAAGTCAGATAATGAACATAGTAAGGACTCGTGCAAAAGCTACACAAGATTATACTCAGAGTGTATTGGCTTACTTACCAAGGGAGTGCGCCCCCTATCTTATACCGTGTAACTTACCTTATGTGTTTTTGGTAAGTCCGCCCGACAGGAGCCATCGTATCTCCTGGGATTATGCCTTTCTGTTATTGGTACCAGCACGGTAGCCGGCGGGGTTGACTTTCTCAACAAGGAAAGACTGCCTTATTTGTTGAGCGTGATGTGCGCTTTGGCCAACACAATCGGTCATGTCCCGATTAGCTGTGGAGCCCCACTCGGGCGTAGCCCGTTGATATAGGAAGAGGGTGCCAATGAGATGACCCGTCTGGATTTGTTCATTAGTCCGGGTTACACCCGGTCATCCGGGTTATACCTGGTTGGGCCGGGTTATACCCGCTTAGGTATAGGCTTCCCGTATCAGCTTGCTACAGATCAAGCAAGAGAATTTCTCAATTTGTTTTTGGTAAACATGATTGCTCAATTCAAAGGTGCTGAAACAAACAGAACTTTATCATATCTCTTGACCAAATGAAAAATTAATTTCCTAGATCAGGAGAATATGATAAAATTGTGAAACTGCTTCAATATATATCCATCACATCCAAGAGAGAGACAGAGTTCAGCTGGTGAAATTCAAGAAACACATTACATGTTCTGAACTGGGGGACAGAGTAATTGGTCTGCATCCTTCATTGATTGCTTGTTCTGCAATGGTGCATAGAGTAACTACTCTGTAGAGCAGATCTTGAAGGGGATTGCAGATCTTGAAGGGGATTATGAATGGGCGAGAGGTGTAATGCCAAATTTATGGGCAATATCTCCATCCATTCACCATTTTGGCTTACTTTATTTTCTTTTATTTCCATTTTTCAGTAGTATCTACTTCACAGAATTACATTTCCATTATAAAGAAATTAAAACCCAGTGCTGACAACCAAAGTTGAGAGATATCTCATGCACTATATTAGTATAGATGACAGAGATGTCCTAGATTTTTGAGATGTTGTACACTTTGCCTGTAAGGTTTTGAGCTTGATAGTTCCTTCCAAATCAAACTGCCTTAACCTAAATGCAATCCAAATCTAGAGGACCAAAATTTGCACGTAGAAACCCAGGTAGGGTTCTCAACTTAGATTAGGACTGTTTCTTGCCAGGGGAGAAGCCATATTATATTCTCTGCCATTTCTTGAAGCACAAAAAATGTTGTCTCCATGCGTCCAAGACAAACACAGAGACTTTTGCTCCAGATCCACGGAGTACATTATTTTGTTCGCTGCAATGGATACTCCACTTCTACTCCTCCTCTCTTTATCTTCATTGGTATCTCTTTTAAGAAAAACAACAGAATCGAAACTCAGACAGCAGTAAACAGAACGCTAAAACCAGAATGATGAAAATTCTAAGGAGGGAATGGTTGTGAGCTACTTATTTCTCAGGCTTCTATCAGCTGACTTCAAATTTGAACGGTGCTAGGAAATGGAAGTTATTGAAGTTTCACATTTGGAATGATAAATGAAATACTGTTTGGTTTTTTATTAAAACTCTATATTAAGTTTCAAAATTAGTTTTTTGCATTTCTTTTATTTAATTATTTTGTTAGTATATGGGACCCATGAGGTAAGGGTGGTAATGAGGCACCATGAGTAAAGGAGGCCCTTCATGACCTTGGTTATGAGGCTCTTCATGATATTGGTCATGGGTCTTAATGGTCTTGATCATAGTGGTGTGGTGGGGTTACTTGAAGGGTGGAATTTACTTCAATTCTAACTCTTGACCATCAATTCTCATTTCAACTTCATAACCATTCATGGCCATTACCATGAGTGGGGTTGAGGTTATTGAATGGCTTAAATCCAATTCATTGCCTTAAGAATCCTAAGGGGTGTAAGGTGAGGTTTGAGCCTATATAAACCTAACACTTCCTTGCATGTAGTGTGCAAAAAGAGGCACTCCTCACTCACATTATTTGTTTTACAAAGTTCATTTCTTTCTTAAGTTGTCTAAGTGTTGTGCTCTAGCTTTTGGCTCCTTGAAGGGACTAAAAGAACTACCTCATCTTCTAGTTGGAGGTTGTTTTATCTTGGAGGTGGTGGTGCGAAGAACCCTTGGTAGTAGGGTGCATCAATTACCTTAAAGACAACACTCAAGGTGTGACTCAACCTCATCGATCGGTGGTTCATTCGGTTGCAACTTCAAGCTCTTCGGATTTGCTAAAAATCTTCATCTCTCAATTGTATTGCAATTTCATTTTTGTGTGTTTGAAGAATTTGTAATACAATTACCCCCAACAAGTTTAAGGTAATTGATTCTGAAAGATTCTATGGCAAGTCTTGGAGATGGCGATTTGAACAAAGATGAGAACAACACCATTGAGGTTATTGATGGAGTTAACACCGGAGGGGATCCTTCAAACAAGACCGTTGAAGGCAACATCAACAAACAAGGAGACAACACATTCTTTGGGATGGTAAGTTAGGTCATAGTAGTGTGAAATATATCACCAAACTATGCAAGTTAGGGATGATCACCGATAAGGTGGAATCTCCCAAGGACAAGTGTAAAACTTGTGTGGGGCTAAGTTAACCAAAAGGCCTCACAGGACTATGGATAAAAAGAGTGATCTCTTGGAATTGATCCATAGTGACTTATGTGACTATAAGTTATACGAGTCAAGGAGATGAAACAATTATGTTATCACCTTCATAGATGATCATTCTAGATATACCATGGTATATTTGCTCAAATCAAAGGATGATGCCAGAAAGGCATTTATATCTTACAAAACGGAAGTTGAAAATCAACTTGACAAGAAGATTAAAAGACTTGGAACTGATAGAGGGATTGAGTATTTTAGTCTTAATAAGTTTTGTGAGGAAAATGGAATTATCCATGAAACGACCGCTCCTTACCAACCGAAGTCAAATGGGGTAGCGAAAAGAAAAAATAGATCTCTTAAAGAGATGATGAACTCCATGTTGTTGAGTTCTAATGTACCTCTTGATATGTGGGGGAAGGCATGTTGACATCTTGTAATCTTTCAAAAAGAATAAGGTGTACAATGGTAAAAGGAGGCATATACGCCTTAGACACAATCTTGTGTGACAGTACATAGATGAAGAAATGATAGCTATCAATTATGTGAAGTCAGAAAGGAATCAAGCTGACATGTTCACAAAGGCTATGTCTGTCAAAAACTTGTGTATTGCATCCACAGGAAGGGGTTAATGGCTAATCCTCGGGTCACATGATGGATACCCTACATATGTGAAGAGGTTAAATACCTAAATTAGGTTCAAGGGGTACAAACAAAGTCATGGGAGGACCGGTTCAGTACTACTATTTATAATTATTTCATTCTAGGGTGTAGATGAAGGTAATAGTACTACCACAAGAGTAAGGTTGAGCGAAGCTTTTAATTAGTCTAATCTCAAGGAATGTGGGGGTGTGTTAGTTGTGGTGCAAATCAGAGACTAACCTAAGTAGATGTAGGTGGTTTGGCCGCCGCCAATGAGAACTTATAGGCTAGTTCTCTAAACATTCATGAATCCAGGATAAGGGACATGGCTGGTTCAAAAGTCCAATGTGTAATATAAAAGGTAGCTCCAAAAGTCGACCTTTAGGACATGGATGATGGGATGATCAGCTACACTAATGAGGAAAGGTTCAAGGAGTCTGATTCTACCCGTACTCTGTAGCGTGACTCATTAGACCTATTGTAGGTTCAAGTCCGAAAGACACCTACAATAATGTGTCCTTTAGTGCCTAATAAAGTTACAACATGAGTCATTTTTTGCAATTTTGAAACTTGTGGGGGGATTGTAAGGTTTTTTATTAAAAATCTATATTAAGTTTCAAAATTAGTTTTTTGCATTTCTTTTATTTAATTATTTTGTTAGTATGTGGGACCCATTAGGTAAGGGTGGTAATGAGGCACCATGAGTAAAGGAGGCCCTTCATGACCTTGGTTATGAGGCTCTTCATGATATTGGTCATGGGTCTTAATGGTCTTGATCATGGTGGTGTGGTGGGGTTACTTGAAGGGTGGAATTTACTTCAATTCTAACTCTTGACCATCAATTCTCATTTCAACTTCATAACCATTAATGGCCATTACCATGAGTGGGGTTGAGGTTATTGAATGGCTTAAATCCAATTCATTGCTTTAAGAATCCTAAGGGATGTAAGGTGAGGTTTGGGCCTATATAAACCTAAGACTTCCTTGCATGTAGTGTGCAAAAAGAAGCACTCCTCACTCACATTATTTGTTTTACAAAGTTCGTTTCTTTCTTGAGTTGTCTAAGTGTTGTGCTCTAGCTTTTGGCTCCTTGAAGGGACTAGAAGAACTACCTCATCTTCTAGTTGGAGATTGTTTTATCTTGGAGGTGGTGGTGCGAAGAACCCTTGGTAGTAGGGTGCATCAATTACCTTAAAGACAACACTCAAGGTGTGACTCAACCTAATCGATCGGTGGTTTGTTCGGTTGCAACTTCAAGCTCTTCGGATTTGCTAAAGATCTTCATCTCTCAATTGTATTGCAATTTCATTTTTGTGTGTTTGAAGAATTTGTAATACAATTACCCTAACAAATACTATTTCTCTTTATGGGCATCTCTTTTCAAAAAAACAACAGAATGGAAACTCTAGCAGCACTAAATAGAATGCTGAAAACCAGAGTGATGAGAACGCTTTTATGTATATTTATCTCTATTGACTGGTCAAGAAGAGTTGAGTGATGTATTGTTGGGTTTAACTATACACCATGCAATAAAATCAACTTGTAAATGCAGTGGATTTACATTGCTGTTGCTTAAATGACAATTTGTGGTTGATGGCATTGTGGCTCCTTTTTGTGGTCTTCAAGTCTGAAAGCAAGGGACCACAAATTTGGTTGAGACTGTACAAGAGGTTTTGCTTCAAAATATATTAATACTAAGAATGAAGCGATGTTATTGTCATGGTAAAATTCTTAAAACAATAAAAAAAAAAAAAATTCAAACTTCACTGTAGTATAATAATAGTGAAAGTCTACCAAAAAAAAAAGAGTATAATAATAGTGAGAGTTCAGCAGTTCAGCCCATTGAGAGCTTGAATTGAGAGCTTGAATTGGAAAAAAACAAAGAATTTGATCTAACTATAGGTTTTGACTTTTATTTTTTTTGGAATGAGGTTCATCCGGGCCAGCTTGCACATAATTCTCCTATCTTAAGATCATCAACATTACATAGCAAACCATGTGGCCACACCAATCACAATGGCACCCGCTAAAGAGTGAACAGTCTTTCCTTCACCTGTCGAACCGTTCAACTCAGAAGGTGACTCAGCATTCGGTGTCTCGGAAATCAGTGCAGGGGGAGACGCTGCCGGAGTATCACTTGGTGCCGGTGCATCACCAGTTGGAGCTTCAGCAGATGGTCCTTCAGCCTCATCATCAGATGGTGCAGGAGCCTCTACAGGGGATTCAACCGGGTCCTTAGATGGGCCTTTATGGCCTTTATGGGCCTTTGGTGCATGGGCTGGAGCAGCAGCAGATGTTTTATTAGGAAGCCGTAAGGTCTCAATGCTCTCAGGATCAATAGGTGCTGAGATCTGCAACACTGAAATGCTGTAGGGCTGAGAAGCTACCAATCGTACAAGCTTGGAATCAAGTGGTGAACCCCTCACGGCAGAGCCAAAGGCAATGAAATGATCGGAAATCTTAGTGACATTCAAGAATCCAAGCCTGCCAATGGATTGGCCTGTAGATTGGAATAAGGTGGTGAGGAGGGTTGACTTCTTTGAGAGGTTGTCAAGCTTGGGAGGATCATAGTAGTCAAGAATAACATGAAGCATCATGATTCTCCTCAACACATCATCTGGTTTCCCCATTATTCCAGAGATCTTGGAATTTTCGACGGCGAGAACCGTGATAGTTTGGCGACTGTTAATCTCTCTTACAAGATCGGTTTCATTTAGAAGTCGGCTGAAGTTACTGAACTCTGGGTAATTGCCAAGAAGCCTTGTGATGTTGAAGGCATTTGCATGAGAAAAGAGAAGGAAAAAAGCAAGGATAACCAAAGAGAAGCTGGAGCACTTGGGATCCATATTCTCTTTCGAGTTACTGGAGAATGGAGTTATTTGATATAACAATGACGAAGAGGAATGGTAGAAGGTGTAGGATCTTATAGTGGGTGTTTTATCTAAAGATAGGGTTCAAAGTTGCAACCGAAGTACTACTGTATGGTTGTGTTTTATGTTTCATCCTTCATTGCCACCCTAGATGCCACCTCACTACATTCAACCACCTGCATTGACATGGTTGCATGATGTATGCACCCTTAATTATCATATCACGTCATGTTTACACCATGCATGCATGAGTTATTGACCAGTTAGGATCTTTTCCCTTTGTGATCCTTCTTCACTACTATTGCATTGGACTGTTCAGCAAGATTTTCAGCCGTCAGATCACATTTTTTGGTCGAGATTTCGATCTCGACTGTTGAGAATTTAACAGTCCACTTCCTCTCGCTAAACAGTTCAGTACATTTATAGTGATGAACTGAAACAATTTATTTGCTCCCTTTGATGATAGTTTATAACAATGCTCCTCACCTTCTCCACCACATCATGAGATTGATGGATTTCTAGCCAAACTACTAGCAAGGGTTCGATGTTGCTACTGGCATGTAATTTGTTTGATAGGTTTTCACCACAAACCATTCTTGGCCGTGAATAGACTAAGGGCCCTTTCGATATTAATTCTCATTTTTATTCTTATTTTTTGATAATTTTAATATGTTTCATTTTCAATTTAAAACCTATTTTACTCCTCAAAATCCATAACAACTTTTTGTCTATTATGGATTCTTGATTCAAAACTCATTCTATTCATTTTTGTGCAAGCCGCATAAAATTCAAATGCAAATTAAGGTGATAATGGTAAACATACATTATTTTTATGAGAACCTTATTGTTGTTGCAAAATCCTATTCGGTTCATCGAACGTGCAAACTTGCAATAAACGTACTCGACCGGGGTGGTTGAGTATCGTCTCCAACGAGCAAGTCAATTCTCTCTTTATGCACCGAGCAAACTTACTTTTAAATCTTCAAGCTACTGGAATAACTCAAGAATGCATCCCTCATAATGGTGAAGACGCTGGTATTTATAACTGTTTGGGATCAGTTACCTGTTGTTCTCTATGTTAGAGTCATAGTAGAGTTCCTTCACTATCTCTTTGGAGTTAGTTGATCTTCATATGAAATTGGGTTGATAGGATTTGGTATGGACTCTTCGTCCTATCTTCATGGAGTCTCCTTCTTATCTTTAGTATAAAAGTGGATTGTGACTCAAAGACTTGGCGTGTGGTCTGCTTGATTTAATCTTGATTTGTCAAACAGTCGTTCAATCTAGTCGGACTACTTGGTTCAAGAGGTTCGACCACAACACTATTATTTCAGATTTTTCTCACTCCCAAACTTGTATAGTATATTCTCAATTCTCATTATTATTTTTTATTAACTTTTTTATTTTGTCGTACCAAACTTATTTTTCATTCCATATTCTATTATGGATGAAAGTTGGCAAACCATTTTTCGTTTTTGGCAAAACTATAAATTCTTAGATTCATTTCTCTAAATACACAAAATAGAGAATGATAATTGATACTAAAATAAAAAAGAGCCTAAATTTCATATTTATGAGATCATTGTATTGTATCATTGTATGTCACTGGAAATAGCAATGATTTTAGAATATAATATAATTCCATATGGTATAAGAGGTACAATAGAATCTAGCTAATAATTTTTTTTTAATACTACATGTAGTATAAGGAGGAGGTATCTATACACACATTATTCGTTGACCATTTAGTCTGCAGTGACATTATTCAAAAAATCCTTGGGAAATAGTGTTGTAAATATGTTTAAAATTTTATAAATATTTATTCTAATTGTGTCTTTTATCCATGGTTTTATTTAGTCCCACATCGGGTTGAGAAGATCTGATTATGTGGTTTATATATTATAAGAGCCCATGTATTATTAATTTGCCTAAACCCTATAGTGACCCTGCCATATATATATATATATATATAAACCCACTACTGGGTGAATACGTGGAGATGCCATTTGAGTGGCACCATCTCCTGTAGGGAGGTCAGCTGGAGGTACCTTGTTGAAGAGAGTTGAGCTGAAACTGGAAAGCCCACTACTGGGTGAATTCGTGGAAATGCCATTTGAGTGGCACTCTCCTGGTAGAGAGGTCACTGGAGGTACCTTGTTGAAGAGAGTTGAGCTGAAAGGTACCCTCACAGCCTTACCCTTTCACCCACAGCCTTTGGGGCTCTATATAAACTCAATTTCGTGCTCATTCTTGACACACAGAATTCCTCCTCCTCTCTCTCTCTCTCTCTCTCTCTCTCTCTCTCTGTGTCATTCTGTTAAGCAGCAGTGAACATAACCTAATTATACCTTGAGTAAACCTTTCTAGGGTGCAACCTTAAAGGTTTGGGCTGACTGATGTTGGGGTGAAGACACTTTTATAACCCGTATTGCACAATTCGGAGTGTCTAAATACCTTAAAGAAAGTACTTCATGTACGTTTCAGCTCTAAAGGAGTATTGTGATTACAACAACAGTTCTGGTGTGCGTGCAGATCCCTCAATCGTTTACAACAAATAGCACGAATTGTTTTGATCATAACTAAAGAGTATATTTGAACAAGCCTACAGAGAAAGTGACAGATTCAGAAGACAACAGAATGATTCAATGGGTTGCACCAAAGGAAGGCTTCAAAATAAATATCGACGATTCTTGTCTTTTAATGATGCTTCTAAAAATCAACCTAGTTATGGTGAAATCATGAGAGATAATTTGGGCTACATGATTTTCTTTTTTTATTAAATATGTGGAAAACAATCGGCAACTGTAGCAGAGGCAATGGCGGTAAGGTTAGCATTAATACGAGCAGAGGATTTGGGTATTTCAAATGTTATTGTTGAAGGTGACAATTGGTATGTTATAGATCTTCTTATTCATCCTCATCAAGAACCATACTGGAAAATTAAGCCCATTATATACAACAATAGAGCCTTAGCAAATGGGTTCGATTCAATCCAATTTACTCATACTCTACAAGAAAGAAAAATGTAGTATGTGGTGATGTCTCGTACATATCAGTGTGCTCGATTTTGAGCATTATGTACCAAATAGATGCTCAAGATAGAAAGAATAGAAAATATTAGCGATCAATCAGATTGGAATCTTAATCCAATGTTGTATTTTCACGTGTAGTCATGATCGCATCTCCTTTTGTTGGTTGCAATGTATTGATTAGTCGAGAACCGACTGTGCAAGTTAAAGGATTCAAAATGCATGCATTATTGGGAAATAAAAATTTGATCAACTAGCTCCTTGATTTTGGTGTAAAGCATCAACCGTAGCTATATAAGGTATGCAATTTCATTTTAGATTCTTTTTTTTCTTTTTTCTTTTTGGTACAAAGGGGCTTTATTAAGCCAGGAAATGGGGATATTAATATGTCTCAGCAAGAGTCAAACCCACGACCTCTTCACTTAGAGGTGTTGGTTTCACCACTAAAACAGCTTTGTGTTGACTCCATTTTAGATTCTTTATTCCTCTTCAAAAGCAAGATAAAGTATTCAAACCACAAGAATCACCAGTGTCACATTTAGGAGACTTAATATTGAGGATCAATGGAACCTAACTGATGCGGATCAATTATGCTTCTGGATCCGACTGAGCCTCCTCTCTTATCCGGGACGATGAGTCCTGCAAGAAAGGTTAGATGCGGGCCGGCTTGTGTGCCGGGCAACCGCCTCCGATGGCAAAGTTAGATGATGAACCGAATGAGGTCTCGTGCAAAAGCTACACAAGATTATGCTCAAAAGTGTATTGGTTGCTTACCGGAGGGGTAGATCCTTGTATTTATAGTGTGGGTGTTACCTTTTATGTATTTGGTAAGTCAGCCAGACAAGGGCTGATGTTTCTCCTCGGATCATGCTCCCTTGTTGTTAGTCCCATTCAATCAGCTGCTGAGTTGACCTTCTATAACAAGGATGATTGCCATATCTGTGGCGCACGTTACGCTTTTGGTCATGGATGATTGGCATCCTTCCCGATTAACTGGCATGTGGAGCCCCATCCGGGTCAGACCCGGTCAGGTTTTACCTGTTGAAACCGGGTGGAACCCGACTAACATGACAATATATAATATTCGGGTTATACCCGTTTGGTGCTCATCTTTCCGTATCATAAGCCCCCTATCCCGATCGTTGCTTGCGATGTTCGGGATAGCTAGGAGGTTGGAGCAAGTTGTGTCTCGGGAGATTCCAGGAGTACCCTTTAATGGACGCATTAAATGCCTGCGAACTAAAGTGACCAGCCGTTTTTCGTAACGGCTATCTTCCAAGACTTCGCCCAACCTGGGATTGACACGTCAGACGGCTAGGCGTAGGCTCATAATGAGAGCCTCGGGGGAGGCGAACCGTCTCCATTTCGTAACCGTTGATCATCAAGAGTCGTAACCGTCTGATCAAGAAATGTAACGCCTCTTCCGGCAATATAAATAGGGACCTTCCCCTTCTTTTTCTTCCCACTGTTTTCTTTGCTCTCGACTAAGAAACGCTCCCGACTGACTTCCGAAGCTCCTCAAGCCTTCCTTGCCTTTAATCAGTAAGTTTCCTTTTCTTATGGCCCCGAAGAAATATAAGGCCCCGAAGAAGCCAAAAGTAAGCTTGAGAGGGTTTAGGTATCAGAATAAAGTTCCCGTTCCCATCTACCGCGATAGGCGTCGTCGGGCCGAGGGTTATACTAGTGAGGGTGATAGTGATCAGACCAAAAAGTATAACCTGACCGGGGATCGTCTGAAAGAACTCCACGAACAATCTTCTGACGAGGAGAAATCCAAATCTAACAGCTGTTCCACCCAGGACGACGATCCTCGGCTCCTTATTGAGATCCAGGAGATGTTCCGCAAGGATAAAGAGAGACAGGAGATGCAGGTCCCGAATGCATCCCCCGTACCCAATGAAGTAGAAGAGGAGGTAGAGGCCGAAGTAGAGGCCGAAGTAGAGGCCGAAGTAGAAGCCGTTCCTAGTGTCGAGTCTCGGGAGGGTCCCGTTCATAGTTCAAATTTGAACCCTGCCCCTGCCTCTGATTCCGCTACTCCTTCCGCCCAGAGCGCCTTGAGACCTGAGTCTACCGCCACATCCCGGGATCCCCCCGCTTTATCTTCCCAAGCTTTCCTTCGGACGGATGTCTCGTCCACATCCCGAGTATCTAGATCAAAGGCTCCGCCCCGTCCACCTTTTCAACGTCCCAGCGGTTTCCGGGGGGCCATTCCCCGTAAACCCGATTGCAAGAAGCTTGATTCCGCAGCCTTGGAGTTGCTTCGATCAGAGCCCCTAAGTCCCTGGCACATTAACTTTGTCCAGAACTCTTCGGGACCTGAATTTTATCTCTGCTCCCTGTTTCCCGAAGATCTGGATAGATTTTTGTTTAGTTTTGGTATACCCGAGGGATATCAGGTCATTATCCCGACTGATAGCCAAAGGGTGAACAGCCCTCCCGAGGGATTCTATCCCTTGTACTATGATGCTTTCATCGGGGGGCTACGTCTCCCGTTGCATTACATTTTTGTTGATTTTCTAGATCACTACGGGCTCAGCCCATCTAACTTGAGCCCGAATAGCTGGCGAATCATGATCGGATTCGTCATCTTCTGTCATAATGTGGGAGTGTTCCCGACTTTCTCCATGTTTCATCAATTCTATTCTCTGCATCCGCACTCCCAGCGTGGCTGGTTTTTCCTTTCAAAGAGGATTTCTTCCTCCTTCCAGGGTAGCTTTATCCTGAAAGACTCCCTCCCGTCCACCACTAAGAAGTGGAGGGAATTCTTCCTTTTCTTTAAACCTCCTATTCCCGAGCCTTTCATAACTCAATTCCAAGAAGTGTCTAAGGAAGATATTGAGATATTAAATGACCCAGTCGATCTGGATCCCGACGAAGAAAGATGGGTCGGGATCATTAACCAAGTGGACGATGACGAGTTTGCCGTCCATGGTTATTCCATGGAATATGAACCTATACTTCAGAGATGGGGATTTTCCCCGGGTAAGCATTTACTTTTATCACTTTTTCCGAGTTCATTCTGTGCTGACCTGATTATATATTCTTTGCTTTGCAGTGAGTCATAACATCTCTGATGATGATTTGACGGCGATGGCCCTCGGGAAGATGGACGAGGCCAAAAGAAGGAAACCGGTGTCCAACACCAAGCCTTCATCTTCGGGAGTTTTGAAAACAAAAACTTCCGCAAAATCCTCAAGTCCCGCGCCAACAAGGGTTGCTGCCCCGAAAGGCCAGGCTTCTGTGACCGTTGGTACAGTTGGGGCTGAGAAGAGTCCCAGAAAGAAGATCCCTTCTTCGGGATCTGAGAAACGGAAGGCTGATGGGACTGTTCCTCCTCCCAAGAGAGTCCGTATTGATGAATCAGCCCGAGAGGTGGCGCCTTCTTCAACTGGCGATCCCCATTTCAACAGTGTCTTCAGTGACTCGGGATATGCCGAGACATGGCTCAACGAGGCCATGAATGACGCCGATCAGGTGTATCTGAAGAACCTCCCGAACAGGGAGTTTTTCCAAGAGGGATTCAGGTATTTCTCTTTTTTTACTCCCGACTCAATATTCCCGTTCATATCTAACCTGGGGGCTTATCTTTCTTTTAGGTATGTTGCTGGAGCAGTACACATATTTTCCGAGTCCCTCCGGAGAGCCCGGGATCAGGCCAACCAACTGGCGCTGGCCGAACAGCTCCATGGGGAGTCGAACGTTCGGGCCTGGGCTGCCATTACTGAGAAGGAAGAGGCAGAGAAAAAACTGAAAGAGGCCGAAGAGAAGGCGGCCAAGTTGAAAAAGGAGAGGGACGTTCTTTCCAAAAGTAAGAATAAATATAAAGGGAAAGTTAATGACCTCGAAGATAAGGTCGGGAAGATTACTGAGGATCTGAGGGCATCTGAGGCCCTCTTGGTGACAGAGAAGAATGAGAATGCCCAACTCAAGGACAAGCTGAAGGAGCTTGAGACCTCGGGAGCTGAAACCTCTAGACGGGGTGTGCTTGAGGACTACTTCTAGACTCAAGAATTTAAGAATCTTTGTTTGGCCATCGCTACTCCCGCCTTCAAAAGAGGCATGCGCATGACTTTTAAGAAGGTTCTCGAGCAGACGGATCTTCCTCGTCCGTTAGAGTTTGAGAAGCTCCTTGACCCTCAGATTTATGATGAGCTCCAGCGCCCCCTACCTGAAGGCCTTCCCGAACTTGAATCTTTTCCTTTCCCCGATGCACTGGATTACATTGAACCTCTTCCCCAACTTTCTCCCGAGGAAGAAGTAGAAGAGGAAGGAGTTGATGAAGATGAGGGAGAAAATGCTCGGGGAGAGGCTAGCAATTTGCTAGATGATAATTCGGAGAAAACTCTTGCGGAAGGAGAAGATCAAGGTTCCCCAGCCGTCACTGCAAGCATGCAGGAGTCTTTTGAAGGTGGGGTCAAGACAGCCGCCAGAGAGGATCTTCCCATAGTTCCAGATGTACAAATTGACTAATGATTTTCAAAGCTTGTTACCTTCTGATTGTCTCTTTCTCTCCTGATCCTAAATTTTGTAACCTTTTTATGAATGAATCAAATATTTTGCCTTCGTTTTCGTTGCATTCTTTTTTAAGGTTGAGAATAAATGAAGGGTCACACGGGAGGGATCCGAATGACTGGTATCTTTAAGAAAAGATGTAAGTCCTTAAAAAGGAATAATTGATCAAACGGGAGTGACCCGAATGACTCGTATCTTTAAGAAAAGATGTAAGTCCTTGAAAAAGGAATAATTGATCAAACGGGAGTGACCCGAATGACTCGTATCTTTAAGAAAAGATGTAAGTCCTTGAAAAAGGAATAATTGATCAAACGGGAGTGACCCGAATGATTTGTATCTTTAAGAAAAGATGTAAGTCCTTAAAAAGGAATAATTGATCAAACGGGAGTGACCCGAATGACTCGTATCTTTAAGAAAAGATGTAAGTCCTTGAAAAAGGAATAATTGATCAAACGGGAATGACCCGAATGACTCGTATCTTTAAGAAAAGATGTAAGTCCTTGAAAAAGGAATAATTGATCAAACGGGAATGACCCGAATGACTCGTATCTTTAAGAAAAGATGTAAGTCCTTGAAAAAGGAATAATTGATCAAACGGGAGTGACCCGAATGATGAGCCTCCTGATGCGGATCAATTATGCTTCTGGATCCGACTGAGCCTCCTCTCTTATCCGGGACGATGAGTCCTGCAATAAAGGTTAGATGCGGGCCGGCTTGTGTGCCGGGCAACCGCCTCCGATGGCAAAGTTAGATGATGAACCGAATGAGGTCTCGTGCAAAAGCTACACAAGATTATGCTCAAAGTGTATTGGTTGCTTACCGGAGGGGTAGATCCTTGTATTTATAATGTGGGTGTTACCTTTTATGTATTTGGTAAGTCAGCCAGACAAGGGCTGATGTTTCTCCTCGGATCATGCTTCCTTGTTGTTAGTCCCATTCAATCAGCTGCTGAGTTGACCTTCTATAACAAGGATGATTGCCATATCTGTGGCGCACGTTACGCTTTTGGTCATGGATGATCGGCATCCTTCCCGATTAACTGGCATGTGGAGCCCCATCCGGGTCAGACCCGGTCAGGTTTTACCTGTTGAAACCGGGTGGAACCCGACTAACATGACAATATATAATATTCGGGTTATACCCGTTTGGTGCTCATCTTTCTGTATCACTAACAATTTATAGGGGTGTGAGGGAGCGATTTCACAATGAATGTTGCAACATATTTCTTACCTTGAGCATTGTTGCTAGTAGTAGGATTTTTTGAGATATTGAGTTTTTACAAATTCTTTAATTACATACAATGGTAGAATTATAATTATATGGAGATTAGGATTTTGGGTTTCACTATAAATAGTCTCTGTTGAATTCAAACATGGTCTACATGGAGATTAGTGGAAAACACTTTATAAGATGTGAGAATTGTAAGATTTTGCAAAATAATGGAATCATTTTCTCTTTTGTAAACGTAAGCAAAGAGAAATAGAAATAAAAGAAGATATTGGTGATCAAACAAAGAAGTTAAGGTTCGACTCTTCCTCATGGTATATATAATATTCACTGTCAGCACCCCAAAAAAAATAATTAAATAATACAACTATGCATGCATTATTTGGAGATCAATTAAAATCGATCAATTAGCTCCTTGATTATGTTGCATTTTAACTAGATTAATTAAATCATCAAGCGTAGTACTATGAGATATGCATTTCCATTTTAGATTCTCTGTTCCCCTTCAAAACACGCTAAAGTGTTAAACCCTAGGAATTTAATCTCCCAAGTGAGATTTAATGTTTCTAATCATTTATAGGGATGTGAGGGAAATATTTCACAACGAATCTTCCAGCCTATCTCTGTCCCAAAGTGTTCCCAAAGTGTTGTTGCTACTGATCACTGTTTTTATTTCTATTTATTTAATTTTTTTTATTTCTATTTTATTAATGGTTCAACAGGTTAAAATGGTTCCGACATTTGGCCGGTTTATCATTTTACCCGTTTCTGTCAAGATTGTAACTCTCATGCACAGCAACAATAATTCATGTATAATCCTTGCACATTATAGAACATATATAGTAGTATACCCAATTCCACTAATCCATTAATACAAAATCAGTAATCAACTTTCATTATTCTCAAACCAAAAATTAGGGGTGCAAGTTTGGCCCTGGCGGCCCTGACCCGCCTTGAGCCCGAATAGGGCTTGGGCTAAAGATTTTGGCCCTAAGTGCGGGTTAGGGCCAAAATATTCTGGCCCTGAACTAGGGCCAAGGGCTGGCTTGGATTACTCTCTTGCCCGCCCAGCCCATCCCGGCTCGTCCCTGATTTTGGTCATGATCTTGGCTCTGATTCTGGCCCTGATTCTGGCCCTGATTCTAGCCCTGATTTTGACCCTGATTTTGGCCCTGATCTTGGCCCTGATTTGACTCTGGACCCTCCACCCATATGGAAATGAATTAATTATAATCCACATGGATGAATATTTGACACGTGTCAAATTTTACAAACATTATCATGTTTTGTAAAAATTAATAATTTATTCATTACCAATGTAGTAAGCATCTGCCTGATTTTGGCTCGATCCTGACCCTAATTTTGGCTCTAGTCTTAATGTTAATTTGACCTGATCATCTATTAGATTTTTACCCTAATCTTCACATTAAAATTGATATAACTATAAGTCTCGACTTTGACCTTCAGTCATTTTGATCATATTAGACTATGAGTTCACTTTTTATATTATTTTTAATATAATTTTTATTTTTCAAACTAATTCATTAAAAAAATCATTGATTTTATATTTTTTTTGGGACTAAGGCGAAATAATATATTATAAATAATAAAAGTTAGTATATAGAGAATTAATATCTAACAAATCTAGACCCAACTTCTCATCATGAATATTGACATCTTTCTTTTGCCTCCAATGTGTTATTTCAGAAAAAAGGGGAACAAAATATTAAGGATAGATAGCTATGTTTGTAATTAAAATATAATTTTCTTTAACTACGAAAAATATATCAATACTAAATTATCGTTGATTTACTTGTTAACAAAGTTTTGAATATGATTTTTTTTGCTGAATAAGGATATCAATGGGAGGGGTTTTCAATTTCCATCACCAAAGTAATGGGAGAGGTTTTCAATTTCCATCGTTAAAGCAATGAGAGACTTTTAGAGATCAATATAGAATTATGGAGTATGAATTTATTTATGTTTAAAGCAACATTATCAACTTATTGATTATTTTATCATTTTGTATGAGCTTGAATCATCTTATATTTCTATGAATTTTATTTTTAGTTTACTTATGATACTATTATTTTTATTATTATTATATTTTTTTATGAATTTACATTTGATATTTTAGGTCCAAGGATAGGATCAATTAAGGCTTGGGCTAAGATAGGGTCAATTAGGGCCAGGGACAAGGCTAATCAGGGTCAGGGCCAATTAGGACCAAGGACAAGACCAATCAAGGCTAGGGACAGGGCCAATCAGGGTCGGGGCCAATTAGGGCCAGGGACAGGATCAAGGCCAGGGTCAGGGCCAATTAGAGCCAAGGACAGGGCCAATCAAGGCTAGGGTCAAGGCTAATTAGGGTCAATTAGGGCCAACCCATCCTGACCTGGCACAATTAGGGCCAATTAAGGCGGGAATGGGCTTGGCTTGGCCCTGTAGGGCTTAGGTCCAGGGACAATAATCCTTGGCCCTGAACTAGGGTCAGGGCGGGAATGGGCTCAGATTAGAGCATATAGGGCTGGGCTTGGGATTGTAAAAGCCCGACCCAGCCCGGTCCAATTGCAGCCCTACCGAAAATTGCATTGGAACATTAAAACAATTGACAACCGAGTGCAGAAATTGTGCGAATTGCACAGAAAGAGAGGAAATTAACAAGGAAACAACAATTGCTGTCAGTTTCATGTCAAATTTTCCTGTTGATCACTTTAAAATCTTCTTTTCCTTTTCTTCCTATCTTCTTCCTTTTTTGAAAATTTGGTTGAGACCGGATTGATATAAATTCTCCTCCTATCTTCAAATCCTCAGAATCACATTGTTGATACGGAATCTCGCTCGTCCTTCCCTATCACGAACCTGCAAAATACGTGTTCGGCCTTGTGTGGTCGAGGTACGTCTCCGACGAGCAAGTCAGTACCAATGATATGATCTCAACTACTCAATAGAGAATTCAAGTAATTGATCACACAAAATATTAATGCTTACCCCATAGTGTTTACCTGAGATGTTTATATAGTGTATAATAATAGAGTTATATTCGGAATGTGACTCTAATACGAGTTGTTCTAGGAAAGTAACTCAATAAAGAGTTCTTTTACCTAGCTGACTCTCTTCTCCAGTTGTTGGATGGTAGGATTCTACCTTTGTCAGGTTCCCTCATCCGCTAGACGAATGTGCTTGTTACTATGGTCGGTCCTACCATGAACCGCCTGGTCGAACCTTTCTAGGTAACGAACCTAGTCGGATCGTGCAACTGCTGGTTTAGACCAGAAGATATAGAATGACCATTTTAGTCATTAACATAAGCCCCCCCAGTCCATTGTGGTCGAGAATTGTGTGCTCGGCTCAAGGGAGTATATTTTTCCCATATATGGGATACATGGTCGAACCAACCAACACACTCTGTATCGAAATCTGTAACGTCCCACTCATGAGTAGCTGTCATTTTTTGCACGGATGCCGAAACACGTTCTTTGAAATTTGTGTGTGATTGACACGTGTCATTGCTGTAGCCTCTTATTAAATTCTTGTCATCATGATGAAGAGACTCTTGATCTCCCATCGTTCACGTGCTACTCGTTTCCTTCGTTAGATGAGGCTCTTTGGATGGTTTAATCTCCATTGTTCATTTATGGGATCTGTAAGGCCTTTGGATTGGAATCTTTTCCCAATATATATAGATGACTGTTGTTTCCTTCCTCATTTCTTCCTCTGTTTTCTGCAACTTTGTGGGTGAGTGAGCTAAAATGTTGGTGCTTCGTTTCTCTTTGACAAGCTCTGCCTCTTGCAAATCGGTGGTTTACTTCGTCTTCTCCAACTATCCTCTTGAAGAAGTAAGTCCTCTTTGCCATTTCCTTTTTATTTCCTTCTAATGCTGTGTTTATCTTCTTAACAGAAAACCTTATACGTTTTTCTATTTCTTTGTTCTGTTTATGCTTCTGTCTATGCTCTCCTTTTTGTTTTGTCTTGTGTGCTTTCCTACCCACTTCTGCTTAAAGTCTTCCTTTTAATCCAATAGAGACTCATGGTAGTAGTAAAGAAGGGTTTTATGGCCCTGAGACGTAGGAGAGATTTAGTAGAGGAACCCTATGAACCCGAGCTCTCGGCAGGCCCCGAGCTGAGTAATGATGATAGGACCGCAGAAACCCATGAGACTATATCTGGTCGAGAGCCCCCTAGTAACGATGGTGAAGCGGATGTAGAATCCCGACCACAAGTAATTGGCAAAAGTGCTCGGGCTTGTTTTAAGGTTGATAGACAACGTTGGAAAGATAGTCTGTCCTTAGAAGAGTATATCATTGAGAAGAACAAAGATCTCACTCCCGACCATATTGACTATGATCCATACTCTTCGAGTCCCGATTTCCTTCCTTCGTCGATGATCGAAGAGAGATTAGAGTATCTTCGTCAGAAGTATGAAATACCTTCTAATCATATTATCCATGTCCCGAACCCTGATGAACTGGCGAATTCTCCTCGGCTCGGGGAGTTTGCACTCTACGAAGACGCGTTGAGGAGTGGCTTTCGCCTTCCCATCCATCCTCTCTTTAGAGAAATTAGTGTCTATTTTGGTATGTGTCCTAGGATGTTCGTACCGAATAGTTGGAGGAATGTCATTTGTTTTTGGGGCTTCTGCCAAGGAAAAAAGGTTAATGTCTGACCATCTCTTGCTCTTTTCCTTCATTGTTTTATGACAAAAAAGCATGGGTGGTTTTACTTATCGAAACGGACAGCTTCCCCATGTGGTTGGGAAGGTAATTTTGTCGGGACTGGTACCCTCCCGTCCAATATTAGGGGGTGGCGTCCCAAATATTTCTTTGTCCGACCTCCTTCCAAACCTTCCTTTCCTATATATTGGGTCAAATGACTTTCCTTCGCTAACTGGGATCGAGGAGCGTGCTAGGGAGAAGATTTGCCATCTTCCTTCCGAGGATAGAAACATGTTTGCTGTTCATGGGTACTGTCCGGAATACCCCAATATTCTGCGTCATTGGGGATTCCTTCCCTGTCACACCCCACCCGCCGGTCTCGGTTACCCGCCAGACAACTGGTGGGAGTGATCCGTCACAGGATCCACGGTTTTAGTCTATCAACAATAATAAATACAAGTAAAGAAAATCAAGAGCAGTAACAGTTCAATAAATGAATTAAAGGATTACATGAGTCCAAAAACTCCAATAAAATAATAAATGAAAGAATAATAAAATCAAAATGAATACGAGTTCAACGGAAGCAATCAAAAAGAGTTATATTATTTTCTTTCTAGTTTCCTTTTCTAAGGCTAAATAATGTTTTTCATGAATCTCAAGAAAAGGGGTCCTCCAGTTCTTCTCCATTTGCTGTGTGAACTGTCTAACCACTTTTCGTCTCTGTTCATCAATAGGTGCGATAAGCGCACTCCATGCACTCGTAGGAGCTCCCGCACAGGCTATCTCCATTTCCCATTGCCGGTGCCACATCCTCTTCATACGGGATGGTTCCTTCATAGGAAACCAATCCATCTTCCGATACATTTCCTCCTTCTGTACAGGCTAATAAACATATACAAATAAAGGAGTGAGTTCTAAAGAACTCACTAAGAACAATTACAATTCCCATCAATTATCCAACAAAGCATAAATGCATAAATGATATGGATGAGTGCAAAGTATGAATGATACTATGATTTCTAACTATGCAAGTCTCTAACAGCTGACATGCTTTAAGATATACACCAGCCCTCCTCTGGGTAAGTCTAGTCACTCTGATCCGGCAAGGACTGGTTACCTCTGTAGGGATCCTGGGCAAAATGGAAGGTCCACACCTGGCTCTCAAACCATGGCTGGGGTTAAGTCAACACTCTCTCACCACGACCATTGGTAATGAGTACTGGCGCATGTCCAGGTTTCTAATCCAATGCAAGGTCATACAGGTAACATGTCTACATGAAGTCCAAATACATCCCCTATGGCACCAACCAACTCGGTTCAGTATCCTTCGCAACCTAGGAATGAGAATCCTCACGGACTGGTTACCGTTGTTGGACTTCATTCCATAACCCTATGGTCATCCACATATTGTTGGGGCGGAATGCTCTCATGACTCCTCACGACACCCGGTTCGTTCCTTGGACGTCCATGAGCCCAACCCTAACATATGCAACCCTACCATTTACATGACTAATAGTGGACCAACGTCACATCACTGTCATCACGGGTCATCTGGTTTCAATCCCCCTACCGAAAGGGTAGTAGCATATGGGGTACCTAGCCATGCAATTCTAGACTCTACCTAAGAATGTCATCCAATAGTCATGATAGTGCTGGAGACATCAGCAGGCATGTGTCCCATTCCAATGCCTTCTGATATCCCAAGCTAAGATATCCCAAAGGAATACCTCATCCATCAGAACCACATACTAACCATAATCAGTATATAACATTCAAAATCAACAAAGTATATATGTAAACAAGATGAACAGCAGTAATATGACAAGATCAGTATATAAAATATGATTACTGCAGCATACATAATGAATGACTAATACTAACAGACACTGGACTAGCATGTTCAAGTCTACTCATAAAGATAGGATTGAATTTCCTTACCTGCATATAAGTAAATTGTCCGTAAAATGGAATCCGTAAACTATTATAAGACTTTCTCTTCAAACAGAGAACACCTATATACAGGGTTACAATAATGCATAAGTCAATTGAATCAATTTGGATCAAAACTAAAAGTCAGTTGGTCACTGTTTACCAGCCGGTCGCTCGTGCCGGTCGCTTAGGTTGAGCGACCGCCACTAGAGAGAGTTTCAATCCGAAACTCAGGCTTCTGATCACCCGTTTTCATTTCGAATTTCGAGTGATCATGGCCTAAATCTCGAATCTATCACTCCCAAAGCCAAAGGGTGAAAGGAAACCTAACAACTACCATCATTGGATTACCCAAAACTCTCCCCTTGACTGGATCTATCCTTTTCACGAAAGCAGGGTTTCGTTTTCGGATGAATCACATCAAGAAGATTGGAAAGAGAGTTACAATTGATAAAAATGGTAACCACCATGATGAGGGGATGGGTTAACACGAAATTGAAAGACAAAGGAGATTAAGGATGAAGGGTGAATCCATTACCTCACTTCAGAATACCACAAACAGGGAAGGATTGATCTCCAGATCACTGCCAGCACTTCAGATCAGCTTTTGGCACTTCTCCGCAGCCGTCTAACCTCCAAAAACGGTTACCACGAATAAAATATTCGTAAATTGGATGAGTGTTACCTTTTATAGAAGTCAGGGGGAAAAATAGGGCAAAACCCCGAAAACAGACTGGGCGGTCGCTCCAGGCGGTCGCTTGGTTTGATCGACCGCCACTAGCAACCGCCCCCATGTATTTTTCCATACAAGGGTGCTTTTGCTAGGGGGTTGATATCCAAGTACAACCTAGCCCTAAAGAAGAGATGGGGGAGATCTTACCTTCATTCCGGACATCTCCAGACATCACTTGCCTTCCAGAAATCCAACTACCAAGCAAGGCAGGCTCATCAGACAAAGGATCCATATCCATTGGTTCAGGGTATGGATCATGGACTTCTATCCGGACACTCCACAAATTTACCCGACTAGACCTTCGGGTTCTCGGACTTGCAATACGGATCTCGGGTTAAAAATACGGGGGTTGTTACATTCCCGGTGAGTGGCACTTCTATTCCCTTGATTTATAGATTATGTGACATTGTCCGAGATTAACAGTATAGATACATTTTTTATGCAGTGAGGCTCAATTGCAATGTTGCTGAGGAAGCTGCCAAGGCGGATGCTGCAGAGGCCGAAGAGAGAGTACCGACTAAACCTGATCGGAGTCGTACTAAAGGCAAGCAGAGTTCTGTTTCTACGGCTCAAAAGTGACCTAATAGTGGTCCCGAACTTCCTCCTCGATCGAGCAAGAAGAAAGCTCCCATGTCCTTCATTGTTGGCTCGTCCGAGGAGAGTGTGTTACCCTCTACTCCCAATCCCGACATTGCACCAATCCCTTCCTTGGTGCTTATGTCGTCATGGTCGCTCAACTCTTCTTCGCATTTTATAAGAAATCAGAAGGATGGGACTGAAGTGGCCAAGGAGTGGTTGCCGGGAGTGACTCTTCCTGCCGATCAGAAGTTTTTGTTAGGTATCGGCTCTTCTCATACAGAAGACATGATGATGAGGCAAACTGCCTCCCGAACAACTTTATCGTTTTCCCTTAGTTATTTGAATTTTGAATTAACCCTTTCTCCATTAGGTTGGTGTGTGCTTTGACACAAACATGGGCTGGAAATTTGGAAGTTGCCCGGCGAGATGTATCCACCATTCATATGCTGGAGGATAAGATCAAAGACTTGAGCATTCAGGTGGAAAAGTTGACCAGTGAGAAGGTTAAATCAGATGCTCGGGCTGAGTCTACCGAACATCAGATGTCTGCCTATAAGTCAGAGATTGACAATCTCAAGGAATCTTTAGAAAGTAAAGATATGAGTCTTGCCACTACCGAACAAGAGAAGTTTGAGAAGGATTAGTTCATTAAGGATCTGACCGATCAACTTGCTCGAGCTTCGCCGGCCACATTTAATGATCTTTCAAATGAGTTGCGCCATGAAGTAATCCGTAGATGGGTTCGGACTAAGGGGTGTCAACAATTTGTGGCAAAGGTTGCTGCTCCTGGTTTTAGATATGGTCGGCGTGCAGCTTTTTCCAGCATCATCGGAGTTCAGAGGTTTTGATCTTCAGAAACTAGAGAAATACATCGATCCGAGCATATACGATGATCTCAAAATTCCCCAACCTTCGTGGGTGGTAGGCAAGGAAGCTTTTGGATTGCCCAAAGAAGTGGACGTCTAGGATTTTCATGACTCCGACTGGGAGCCGGCCCCTAAGGAGGAAAATCAAGTCGGCCCTTCGACGAACACTGAAGCCACCAATCAAGGATCTCTCGATGATGTTGTTATCGAATAGTTGTTTGTTTCCGACCTTTGGTACTTTAACTTTTTACTGCTTGTGCCAGTCTTTGAACAATGAATTTTTTGAATATTTAGTACTTGAATATTTTGTATATTTAGTACTAAATTATTAAGTTCCTTTGATCGGTATTCTGCTACTACATTGTCGATCTTTATAACAATATACTTACTTTTATGTGTATATGTGTTCGGTACTTTGTGGTGGTGCACTGCTCGTTCATGCTCTGCATTCTTGTTGGATTAATAGGTGTTCGGTCACCTATTTACTGAATTAGTTTCCGTTTTAAATCATTTTGCTGTATGTGGCAGCTTTTTAAAATGATGGTCCTTGTTCGGTATAATACTTGACATCTTTGTTCAGTAGTGTGATGCTCGTTCATGGCAGGAATTCGGAGCTATGCTGTTCGGTGTCAAACCTTGAAGTAAATTTCGTTCATCATTCGAAGCTATGCTGTTCGGTAAAGTAAGGTTTGTTCGGTCATGGACTAAGTAGTTGTTCATCAACAACTGCTCGTTCATAACCCCTACCTCCTGGGCAGGATAACTTGGTATGAAGTTTTCGTGCCTAAGGAATGTTAGGTCTTTCCTGCCTATTGATTTTAGGTCTTTTCTGCCTAAGTAGTGTCTTAGGTCTTTTATGCCTTAAGATTCGTAGGGCCTTCCTAAGAATCTCAGGTCTTTTCCGCCTAATTATATTAGGTCTTTTCTGCCTGAGAATAAATCTTGGGACTTTCTGCCGAAGAATAAATCTTGGACTTTCCGCCTAAATATTTTAGGCCTTTTATGCCTAAGCATGACATTTCAACGTCTTAGGTCTTTTCTGCCTATTTATATTAGGTCATTTCTGCCTGAGAATAAATCTTGGGACTTTCAGCCGAAGAATAAATCTTGGGACTTTCTGCCTAAATACATTAGGTCCTGCCTAAATACATTAGGTCTTTGTGCCTAGGTCTTGTGCCTAAGAATCTTAGGTTTTATCTGCCTAAGAGACTTAGGTCTTTCTCCTTGAGAGTATCAGGTCTTTCTCCTGAGTGTGTCAGGTCTTATCTGCCTAAGAGACTTAGGTCTTTCTATACGTCTAGTTGAAGTCGAGTAATAACTTGTTGAATGTCTTCATTTATTTGATGAAATAAAAAATCCGAAATATCGGGATTGCGAGTCTCCCATGTTGACTACACACTGAAGTAAATAACAAAATTTGTCGTGTCTGCGACATTCTTGGTGACTATGCTTATTGATAGTATTTTCGGAGATTGTTTGAATTCCATGATCGAGGGATCTTGTCGTTCGTTTCCGGATCTTGTAAATGATAAGCTCCAGGGGCGACTTGTCGTATGACTATGTATGGTCCTTTCCAATTTGGGGATAATTTCCCTTGATTGGTCAGATCTGAAGCGGCCGTTCGGCGAAGCACCAATTCACCGGGCAAATATTGCTCACTTCAAACCTTGGCGTTATAATATGTTGCTATCCTTTGTTGATATTCTTCAAGTTGGAATTGGGCTTTGTCTCTTACTTCGTCAATCAGATTCAGATTGGTTCGCATTCCTTCGATGTTTGCCTCTTCTTCGAATTCTATTTCCCGAAGTGATTCAATTTGGATTTCTACTGGGACTCTAGCCTCTGCTCCGTAGGCTAGTCGGAATGGTGACTCTCCAGTGGTCGTCCTGGGTGTTGTTCGGTACGACCACAATACACTAGGTAGTTCATCCACCCATCTTCCTTTGAGCTGGTTGAGCCTTTTCTTAAGCCCGTCGAGCATGGTCCTATTAGTGACCTCAACCTGGCCGTTACTTTGGGGATATGCTACTGATGAAAATCTGTGCTCGACCCCTTGTTCCTTACAGAATGTCGTGAATGCTGCATTCTCAAATTGTTTTCCGTGGTCGGTCACTAATATCTTTGGGACTCCATATCTATATAATATGTTATGCTTGACAAAGTGCTTCATCTGCTCGGTATTGATAGTTGCAAGGGGTTCAGCTTCTACCCACTTTGTAAAATAATCTACTGCTACTACCAAGTATTCTCTTCCTCCCGACGCTTTAGGTAACTTCCCTACCAAGTCTATTCCCCATCTTGCGAAAGGTATCGAGGATAGAATTGATGTCAAGGGAACTACTGGTGCGTGGGACACCTTTGAGTGTGCCTGGCATTTGTCGCATTTCTTAACGAAGTCTTTGGCATCTTCTTCTAAGGTCGGCCAATAAAATCCTTGACGTAAAATTGTATTAGAGAGTGTTCGGGATCCTACGTGAGATCTGCAGATCCCTTCGTGTACTTCTCTTAAAACTTTTGTAGCTTCTAGTGGTCCAAGGCATCTTAGCAGTGGTCGGGTGAAGGATCTTTTGTATAATAATCCATCCTTGATTGTGAATCGGGCTGCTCTTTGTCTTATTGCTCGAGCAGCTTTTTGGTCTTCGGGGAGCTGGTCGTTCTCTAGATAAAGTATGATCGGCTCCATCCAACCTTGCTCGGTTGAAATTTGAATGTGGTCGACCATGTTTATGTTGGGCTAGCAAGCTCTTCAAAGTAGACCACAGGTGCTTGAACATCCATTCCTTCCGTGGCCAAGCGAGATAATGAATCGGCCTGGTCGTTTTCAACCCTTGGTACTTGAGTTATTTCCAACTCTTGGAAGTACCGTTTGTAATTGTTGACCAGGTTCAGGTATTTCTCCATTCTTCTTTCTTTGACTCCGTAGACTCCCTTGACCTGATTTACAATAGTTGTGAGTCACTTTTGATTTCTAGATGTTGTATGCTTAAAGCTTTGGCCATTCTCAGTCCTACTAACATGGCTTCATATTTAGCCTCATTGTTGGATGCTTTAAACTTGAAATGAAGGGCATATTTTATTTCAAATCCCCCTGGACTTTTCATTAATAGGCCTGCTCCGCTTCCTTGTGAATTGCTTGATCCATCCACGAACAAAGTCCATTTTTTGATTGATTCTACGACTTGCTCGTCCTCATCTAGACCTGTTTCTTGTATTTCAACAATGAAGTCTGCCAGGGATTGAGCTTTGATACTTGGTCGGGCTTGAATTCTATTTGATGCTCACTCAATTCTACCGCCCATGTCACCATCCTCCCGGCCAGGTCTGGTCGGTGAAGAATCTTTTTGAGTGGTAAATTTGTCATCACTGTAATGGGATGAGATTGGAAATATGGACGGAGCTTTCTGGCCGCTACAACTAGTGCCAAAGCTTGTTTTTCCACTTTTGGGTAGGGAGTCTTTGCGTAATTTAGAACATGACTAACATAATAGACAGGTTGTTGTATATTACCTTCTTCTTGCACGAGAACTGCACTAACCGCCACCGATGAAGCGGCTAAATATAGTTGTAGCTCCTTCTTGTTGGTCGGCATCACGAGCAAAGGTGGTCGGGATAGTTTTCTTTTAGTTCTTCAAATGCTCCTTGACACTCATCATTCCAGATGTTGCCCTTTTGATTTGCTACCTGCTTTAAAACTTTAAAGAATGGCAGGCATTTTTCCCCTGATCTATAAATAAATCTATTCAGTGTTGCCACCCGACTAGTTAAACACTGGACTTCTCTGATGTTTCAGGGTGGTTTCATGTCCAAGATTGCTTTCATTTTCTCAGGATTGGCTTCGATTCTCTTTGAGACACCATGAATCTGAGGAACTTTCTGAAAGACACTCCGAAAGCGCACTTTTCAGGGTTAAGCTTCATCTTATATTTTCGAAGTACTTTGAATACTTCTGCCAGTCAATCCAGATGATCTTTCTTTGATATGCTTTTCACCAGCATGTCATCCACATATACCTCCATGTTTCGGCCAATTTGCTGTGTGAAGATTTTATTTACCGCTCTTTGGTATGTTGTTCCTGCATTTTTTAGACCGAAAGACATTACTTTATAGTAATAGCTATCTCTATCAGTCAAGAATGCTGTATATTTTTCATCTTCAGGATGCATAAGGATCTGATTGTATCCTGAATACGCATCCATAAAACTCAGCATTTCATGCCTAGCCATTGCATCTATGAGAAGATCGATCCGTGGGAGTGGATAGTGATCTTTCGGGCAAGCTTTGTTGAGGTCTATGTAATCAGTACACATCCGCCACTTCCCATTTGCTTTTTTGACCATTACCACGTTAGCCAGCCACATCGGATGATCTATTCGCTTTATAAAGCCAGATTGTTTTAGCTTTTGCACTTCGGTTCGAATGGCTTCATGTTTTTCGATGGCGAAATTTCTTCTTTTTGAACCACAGGAATGGCCTGTGGATCGATACAGAGTTTGTGCTCGGCAACCTCCCTGTCAATCCCTGGCATATCTTCAGCCGACCAGGCAAATACATCAGAATTTTTCTTTAGAAAATCAGTAAGCCTTGATTTGAACTCTGCTTCTTGTTCAGATCCGATCATAGTGCTTTGCTCCTTCTGGTCGGGATTGAGGCAGATTATTTCCAGCTTTTCCACTGGCTCAGCCGTCTGCAAAGTTCCTTCATCGGAATCATCCTTGACTTCAATAGTCATTGTTGAGTTTGTTCTTCTCTTCTTTCGCATGTAGTTGTTGTAACTTTGCCGGCTAGTTTTCTGGTCGGTCACACATTCTCCCATTCCCTCTGTGGTCGGGAATTTCATCTTCAGGTGCAGCGAGGAGACCACTGCTTCTAGCGCACAGAGAGTTGGTCGTCCTAAAATAGCATTATATGCTGATAAGTCTCGTACGACCATAAAATTGGATTGTACGATCCTATCTCTTGGATGCTCTCTGATCCGCAGCTCTAACCGAATTGTACCCTCTACTCGGGTGGATGATCTTGTGAAACCGTAAAGCTGGGTTTCACATGGAACGAGCATATTCTCCTTTAACTTCATCTTTTTGAATGCCTCCAATGATAATATGTCTGCCGAGGATCCAGTATCCACTAGGACTCTATGGACTTCAGTTCCTTCTAGGATAACTTTGATTACTAGAGCATCATCATGAAGGATTGTGATGTCCCGTAGATCTTTGGAGGAAAAAAATATTGGCTCAGTAGATATATTTTTATTGGTTTCAGTATTTCCAATATATCGTACCTTTCTCTTTGTTTGTCAACTTGATTCTTCCGCCGGGCCACCAAATACAGTTATATACTGGACTTCTTTTTCTTTCATTTTCATCGGCCTCAGGTCGGCGTTTGGCCGGCCCCCCGGATTTTTAAATTTTTTTATTATTTGCTTAGGTTTTTCATTTTTTATACTAATTTCCTTCATTTTTTCAGCTTTTTTCTCTTCTCACATGTGAAATATCACTATTTGGCCCCCCCCCCCCAAAAAATTGAAAACAAATTTTAAAGGTAAAATACTGTGTATAAATGTCATCCTATTATAAAATAAAGAAGATATTGAATACAAAGAAGAAAGACAAGATGAATTCAATCAGAACTGGTCCATTCAGTTGAGTGCATTATATATTTATAGTAGAAGGAACATCTACTTTGATATGGAAATATCAGAGTTTACAAAGAAATACAATATATGATTCTTACACACAATAAGATATTCTTGATATGAAAAGATAGATTGCCACCCAAGATAGAAGGTGCATAGAATGGAAATATTGACTGCCAACATTGTGTATTGAGATCACTGTAATCTTCAATTAAGATGGGAATGTGAATCACCAAGATTGTATGCTGAGGTGGTTGAGATCTTCAATTGAAAGTATTGTCTATTGGGGGATGATGGATATCCACAATCAATATTATTTATAACACTCCCCCTTGGATGTCCATCAATAGATAATGTACCTCGTTAAAACCTTACTAAGAAAAAACCCTGTGGGAAAAAATCTTAGTGAAGGAAAAAGAATATACATATTTAAATAATACGTATTAGTAGCTGCCTCATTAAAAACCTTACCAGGAAAACCCAGTGGGACGAAACCTTGGTGAAGGGAAAAAGAGTGCAGCATGTATTTTACTCCCCCTGATAATAACATCATTGAGTATCTTTGAATACGCATATTCCAATATCATGTATCAGCTTCTCAAACTTTGAAGTAAGTAATGCCTCAGTAAATAAGTCTGTCAAATTATCAATTGCACGAATTCAATGAACATCGATTTCATCATTTTTTTGAAGATCATGAGTGAAGAAGAATTTTGGTGAAATATGTATCGTTCTATCTCCTTTGATTTATCATCCCTTCAATTGAGCTATGCATGCAGCATAATCTTCATATAATATTGTTCAAACCCCTTCTTCTAGTAGAAGACTGCATTCTTCATGAATGTGTTGTATCATTGATCAAAATCAAATATAAAATAGCTAACATTCACTTGTGAATAAATAGCCTGTTTGAGATCTAGTTGTATATAGATCAGATAAAAATCTTGCATCTGCATAGCAAGTAAGTTGATATCCACATTCATAAAATAATATCATGTCAATAATTTCTCAAATATACTGAAATATATATTTTATAACATTTCAGTGTCTTCGAATTGGAGAAGAGATAAATCTTGCTAATACACTTATAGAAAATGCTACATTCAATTGTGTATTATCAGCAAGATACATTAATGCCCCAATTGTACTAAGATATGGTACTTCAAGGCCAGTAAGTTCTTCATATTTTCATGGGGTTGAAATGAATCTTTTATTTATGTTAAACGATCTTACAACCATTGGGGTACTCAATGGATTTATTTTATCCATGTAAAAATCGCTTCAAAACCTTCTCTATAGAAGTTAATTGATGAACGAATATTCTATTCGTCAAATGATCAATACTTTGTCTCTCCAAGATCTTTCATTTCAGATTCTTTCTTCAAATAGTATACTACTTTTGGAAGCTCTTCAGGAGTTCCAGTGATATTTAAATCATCATCATATACACTTACTAAAATTAGATCCATATCCTTTAATAAAGGCACAGTATAAATTGGATCATTTTTATATTTTTCATTTAGTAAATATCCACTAAGGAGATTATACCATATATGTCTTGATAATCTTTGAAGCCTTATTGAACAAACTTCCTAGGAATTTTGAATCCTTCAGAGATTTTCATATAAATTTCACACTCGAGTGAGCCATATAAATAGGCTGTAATAATATCCAATAGACGCATGTCAAAATTTTCATATACTGTCAGATTAATAAGATATCTAAAGGTGATTGCATCCACCACAAGAGAATATGTTTCCATGTAATCAATGCCAGGCCTCTGCGAAAATTCTTGTGCCATAATTCATGCTTTATATATCACAACTTCATTCTTTTCCTCATTTCATTTTTCGCACAAAAACTCATTTGTACCCCACTGGCTTTATATATTCAGATGTTGGACTACAGATCCACTTTTTCAAGCGAATTCAATTCTACTTGAATTGCGTCTATACATTTTGGCTAATCATTTTTTCATTATATTCATCAACAAATTTATATTCAAGATCATCGTCTTGTTGCATTATTTCAACAAAAACATTATATGCAAAAATTATTGTTGACAACTTTATATTTTCGGTTCCATCTTTTTCCTGCAATGACATAACTAATCGAGATATCTTCATTATTTTCAGGTACCTTAACCTCTTCTAGGATTTTATAGAAAGTTATGTCTTCAGGATCTTCATAATCAATTGTCTCCATATTATGACCATCTTGATCATTTGCTCCTTTCATTTTCTAGGATTTTATCCTTGGAACCGATTGATCTTCCACGTTTTAAACGTGGTTTAATTTCATTTGCACTGATAGATTGTCCTACTGGGACATCAATTCTACAACATTTACAGTTGGAATATGAGATTTAGTAACTCTTAGCAGGTCAGCAAATCTGGCAGTTAATTCATAATATTTATTGTATTATCCTTTGAACTTCAAATTCACAGTGCTCAGTGCAAGGATCTAATGAGATAATGATAATGCATACAATCAATCTCTTTTTCCAACTGTTTATTCTCTCCCCCTCATGTTGGAAAAACTAATTCATTAAATAAATCTTCTATCATTGGCAATATATTGAATTATATAAGGAGATTCATATCCAACATATATTCCCAACTTTATTTGGGAACTCATCTTTGTGCGCTGTGGTGGAGTAATTAGAACATAAGCCGCACATCCAAATAATTTTAAGATGATAAATATTTTGCTTCTGATCATAAGCCAATTGTAATAGGGAGAATTTATGACAACCTTTTGGCCTAATGCATACAAATGATGTTTTGTTCTCATAACAAATGTTTTAGCTATTAATTAGAGACATTTAATAAATAATTTTACCAAACCATTTTGGATATAAACATGAACAACAGGCTGTTCAACTGTGATCTCAGTTGTTATACAATAATCATAAAGCCTGAGATGTAAATTCACCAGCATTATCAAGACAAATTGTCTTTATCTTATAATCCACAATTGTTCTCTTAATCTAATTTGAGAAACAATCTCGCAAATATCAAATTGCAATTTCATAATGAACATATATGTGACTATTTTATAGATGCATCTACTCAAATCGTGTATTATATGAATGGTCCACATGATGGATGAATGGATCCATATATTTCACCCTGTATACGTTTCAAAGACGTAGAATGTTCAATCTTAACTTTAGCTGGTGAAAATCTAATAATAAATCTCTCTTGAGAACAAAAACATAAGAAAATTTATTTAATTGAAGAATCTTCTGGTTCTTCAATGGATGACAACTGAATTTTCAATAATTTTTTGCATCATACTTGATCCGGGATGGTTCAACCGGTCATGCCAAATAATAAAATTATTGGAATCAATGTTCATTTGTTTTACCCAAGCATGTGTTTCAACCATGCGAATATTCATGTAGTACAAATTGAGAGAAAATATCTAATACTTCTGTAGTGATGTATAGATATTTACGTTTACCATTATTTGTAATCTCAATCTGATAATCGTTTTGGCAAATGGCTTCGAAACTTAATAAGTTTCCTTGAGACTTACTACAAAATAATGAATTATTTATAGTCAATTTCATCTCCCGGATAATAATAGATTAGCTCTTCCGGAGCTTCCAATCAATGTTGTACTATCGATTATTATATGAACATTGGCTTCCGCATCATCAAATAAGATAATTTTTTTTTCTCTAAGAATAATATGCATCATAGCATATAAGAGAATATTCACATTCTTCATCAAAATGAAACAAAATAAATCAAAAGATATATATAAAATAAATAAAAAATTTATAGAAGAAAAATATTAAATTTAAGATAAATTAACATATGAGATGAGATTTGAAGAGAAAAGAATCACAAACTAATATAATATTAATTTTATTTTTATTTGAACTCGACTAACATAATCAAATCTTCAACTATTATCTTCAAAGAATTTTGCAGCATCTAAATATGTAGTATCTGTGAGGCCATCAAAATCATTCCTTTTATAGGCAAAAATTGCTCAAGTATCATGATTTTGGAAAATCCAATTTATCTCCACATTATTTTTATTTCTTTAATTAAGGCTTGACAAAGCTTAATTAAATATTGTGGAGTATGACAGATACATGTCTAATAGCTTTCATATCACATCGGTAACAAATATTATCTTCACTTCTTGAATTGTTATATTGGGAATCCTTATTTTTCTCTTATTTATTTCCATAATAATGACGGTAATTATTCCGTCTTTTGCCTCATCCTCTTCCACAGTCATGACCATAATTTTAATTTTGCCTTCTTTCAACATGAATTGATGCATTCACTTCAGGGAATGGAACATAACTAATAAGACGAGCTTCATAACTTTTCATTAATAGTCCATTATTTTACTCAGCCACAAATAGACATGATATCATTCAGAGTATTTTTTAAAACTCCTTTTACAATATTGTTATTGTAACAACAAATCTGAAACTTGAAAATTTGCTGGCATATTTTCATGAATAATATTTTCTCCTTATAATTTCAATAGAGAATTAATTTCAAAAACTACAGAACTGTATTTATTTACATTTTCAAATCTTGCAATTTCAAATCTTGCAACTTCATGTGCATCTGCAGAACTGTACTCATTTACAGTTTCAAATCTTGCAACTTCAAGTGCATCTGCAGAACTGTACTCATTTACAGTTTCAAATCTTGCAACTTCAAGTGCATTTGCAGAACTGTACTCATTTACAGTTTCAAATCTTGCAACTTCATGTGCATTTGTAGAACTGTATTCATTTACAGTTTCAAATCTTGCAACTTCAGGTGCATTTAATAATATTTGTGGTGCAAAGCTAGCAACCACTATATACAATAAATAAAACCAATTGTAAGACAACCTAACATCTTATTATTTGTTTGATTATTAAATTCAATAAAATGCATACCTTTTTTATCACGATGCACTTACATTACGAGATGGACAATGTAAACTCCATTGTTTACAAAAACATACGAGGAGATCATCATCCTTTTCACTTTGGAATATAAAACATAATGATCCATAGTCTACTGTCTTTCTTCTCAAAACGCAATACTTTAAGTGGAGTCGTTCACAATTACTTCGAGCAGAATCGTGTTGATAACGTGTTATAAAATAAAGAAGATATTGAATACAAAGAAGAAAGACAAGATGAGTTCTTTCAGAACTGGTCCATTCAGTTGAGTGCATTACATATTTATAGTAGAGGGAACATCTACTCTGATATGGAAATATCAGAGTCTACAAAAAAATACAATATATGATTCTTATACACAATAAGATATTCTTGATATGGAAAGATAGATTGCCACCCAAGATAGAAGGTGCATAGAATGGAAATATTGACTGCCAACATTGTGTATTGAGATCACTGTAATTTTCAATTAAGATGTGAATGTGAATCACCAAGATTGTATGCTGAGGTGGTTGAGATCTTCAATTGGAAGTATTGTCTATTGGGGGATGATGGATATCTACAATCAATATTGTAAAAAGTGTTTTAAGAAATATTTTAAATGATATCATGCCTATTAGTGGCTGAGTATAATAATGGACTATTAATGAAAAGCCATGAAGCTCGTCTTATTGGTTCTGCTCCATTCCTTGAAGTGAATGTAGCAATTCATGATATGTCTAAAAGAAGGTTAAATTATAATTATGGTCCTGTGGAAGAGGATGAGGCAAAAAACGGAATAATTACCGTCATTATTATGGAAATGAATAAGAGAATAATAAGAATTCTCAATATAACTCTTCAAGGAGTTTTAATATATTTTTTTATTGACTTTCTATATATCTTTTGATATATTTTGTTTCACTTTGATGAAGAATGTGAATATTTTTTTATATGCTATGACACATATTATACTATATATATATATATATATATATATATATATATATATATATATATATATATATATATATATATATATATATATATATATATATATATTTCTCTTATTTAATGATGCGGAAGCCAATGTTCATATAATAATCGGTAGTACAACATTGATTGGAAGCTCCGGAAGATCTAATTTATTATTATCTTGGAGATAAAATTGGCTATGAATAATTCATTATTTTGTAGTAAGTCTTAAAGAAACTTATTAAGTCTCGAAGCTATTTGCCAAAATGATTATCAGATTAAGACTACAAATAATGGTAAAAGTGAATATCTATACGGTATTAGATATTTTCTCTCAATTTGTACTACACGAATATCGCATGGTTGAAACACATGCTTGTGTAAATCAAATGAACATTGATTCCAATAATTTTATTATTTGACATGATCGATTGGACCATCCCGGATCAAGTATGATGCGAAAGATTATTGAAGATTCAATTGTCATCTATTGAAGAACCAGAATATCAGTCATGAATGCTGTATATTTTTCATCTTTAGGATGCATAAGGATCTTATTGTATCCTGAATACGCATCCATAAAACTCAGCATTTCATGCCTAGCCATTGCATCTATGAGAAGATCAATCTGTGGGAGTGGATAGTGATCTTTCGGGCAAGCTTTGTTGAGGTCTGTGTAATCAGTACACATCCGCCACTTCCCGTTTCCTTTTTTGACCATTACCACGTTAGGCAGCACATCGGATGATCTGTTAGCTTTATAAAGCCAGATTGTTTAGCTTTTGCACTTCGGTTCAAATGCCTTCATGTTTTTCGATGGCGAAATTTCTTCTTTTTTGAACCACAGGAATGGCCTGTGGATCAATACAGAATTTGTGCTCGGCAACCTCCTTGTCAATCCCTGGCATATCTCAATCGACCAGGCAAATACATCAGAATTTTTCTTTAGAAAATCAGTGAGCCTTGATTTGAACTCTGCTTCTTGTTCAGATCTGATCATAGTGCTTTGCTCCTTCTGGTCGGGATTGAGGCAGATTCTTTCTAGCTTTTCCACTGGCTCAGCCCTCTACAAAGTTTCTTCATTGGAATCATCCCTGACTTCAATAGTCATTGTTGAGTTTGTTCTTCTCTTCTTTCGCATGTAGTTGTTGTAACTTTGCCGGCTAGTTTTCTGGTCGGTCACACATTCTCCCATTCCCTCTGTGGTCGGGAATTTCATCTTCAGGTGCAGCGAGGAGACCACTGCTTCTAGCGCACAAAGAGTTGGTCGTCTTAAAATAGCATTTCATGCCGATAAGTCTCGTACGACCATAAAATTGGATTGTACGATCTTATCTCTTGGATGCTCTCCGATCCGCAACTATAACCGAATTGTACCCTTTGCTCGGGTGGATGATTTTGTGAAACCGTAAAGCTGGGTTTCACATGGAACGAGCATATTCTCCTTTAACTTCATCTTTTTGAATGCCTCCAATGATAATATGTCTGCCGAGGATCCAGTATCCACTAGGACTCTATGGACTTCAATTCCTTCTAGGATAACTTTGATTACTAGAGCATCATCATGAGGGATTGTGATGTCCCGTAGATCTTTGGAGGAAAAAGTAATTGGCTCAATAGATATATTTTTATTGGTTTCAGTATTTCCAATATATCGTACATTTCTCTTTGTTTGTCAACTTGATTCTTCCGCCAAGCCACCAAATACAGTATATACTGGACTTTTTTTTCTTTCATTTTCATCCGCCTCAAGTCGGCGTTTGGCCGGCCCCCCGGATTTTTAAATTTTTTTATTATTTGCTTTGGTTTTTCATTTTTTCAACTTTTTTCTCTTCTCACATGTGAAATATCACTATTTGCCCCCCTCCCCCCAAAAAAAAAATTTGAAAACAAATTTTAAAGGTAAAATACTGGGTATAAATGTCATCCCTATTTGAAAAATAAATCCTCAGTCTCTGTTTATTCTCCCCTCTTTTCTCTCTCACATCCTTTCTTCCTATTATCCTCCTTCTATAAACGTGGGTTAAGGGAAATTTTTGAAAAAAAATTATTATTAAATATTTAAAATGCCATTTCTAATGGAAACTAACTCCTCAATTCCGATTAATTCTCCTCTCTTCTCTCTCACGTCTTTTTTCCCTATATATTCTCCTTCTGTAAACGTGGGTTAAGGAAAATTTTTGAAAAAAATATATTATTAAATATTCAAAATGTCATTTCTAATGGAAATTAACTCCTCAATCCCTATTTATTTTCTCATATCTCCTCTTTTCTTCCTATTTATTCTCTTCGGTTTCTTTCTTTTTATTTATTCTATGAGTGCAGATTAAGAAAAATTTGGAAAAAAAATCTTCTGCACAATTAGGTTCTCTTTATCTTTTTCAATTTATTTATTTTTTTCTCTTTTATTTATTTTTTATGTTATTCTTTATTTGATTTTATATTCTTTATTTTTGTATTTCTTTTGCAATTATTATTATTATATTTTATTGTAAATAAAATATCTATAATTGTAAGGTAACTAACTACCATTGGTTTGCATCTCTTACTTAAATTTTTTTTTTGTAAGCATGCTTCCCCAATCTAAACTTTTATTATTCGCCTTCCCCTCCCCCCACTATTGAATCCTGGTTCCGCCCCTGAGTCAGATGAGGCGGACTTGTCGGTCAAGAACCCACATCCGATGGCTAAGTCAATAAATGCGCTATTGAAAAGCTTCGAGTAGTTGCAGAGCTAAATTGAAAACTAAAGTAGAGGAAAATGAATTAGTTACCTCCTCTTTATAGAGAATGTTAGCATATATAAGTTTTACCTTCGATGCTCGACTGTAGGATTAATCATCAAGTCTTATTTGGGACTGCTCGGTCATAGGGTTTCGTTCCACTAATCTGAGTTAGTTAGCATTCCTTTTTAGGCACGATCGTCTATCCTGAATCTGAAGGGGTTGCGATTCTTACCTTAACAAATAACTTCCTTTGTGCTTAAGAAATCTTTGGGTTAACTTTTTGCTCTAGTCTTCAACTGGGGGTGAACCGATCGACCATAGTTCAAATCGATTGGCTTGCCATCATTATTTTAACTCATCAATCCCTAAACTCTCCTCTACTTGCTAAAATCCATTTTTCTCAGTCCTTTCTAGATTTTATCAGCTCACATACTCGATGCTCAATTGCTCAGGCTATTTTTTGAATGATTGACATATGTCCCACTTTAATTCAACAGCCAGCCAGTTTCAAACATCCTTATCTCTTCCTCTCTCCCAACTACCTTCAGTTCTTTCCCTCCCTCTTAAACCTAACTTCATCGTCTCCCGTTGCCTTCTCTCTCATCAGCTCAGCAGAGACAATTAGGTCCCTCTATGAACCCCTTCCTCCCATTATCACCACCAGCTTCCAGGCTTCCATCACCACCATCTCTGATTTTGGCTTTTAGCTAGGAAAGAAAATAAACAAGTAAAGCCTCTGTTACATCTCTTTTCAAACTTCCATTAAATGCTAATCTCAGACATTTAAAGGGTCTTAGATTTCCAGAATGAATTTAAGCAAGAGAGAAGCAAACAACTAACAAAAAGCCTGAATGTGCTTTTGGCACATGGTGGCAGCTTCTTTTATAGGGACAATAAGACCAAGGAGGTCTTGGTTCGAACTCTAATCCCCCACACCTTAACCCTGCCCTTTACCATCCCCAGAGCCTATGGGGCCGCCTATACATTAACCCTGCCCTTTACCATCCCCAGAGCCTATGGGCCGCCTATCCTTGTAACTAATTTGATGAAAAAAAAATACCTGCAGGGTTGTATTTATTTACATTTTGGAAAAGGAAGGGGCATTTGAAAATTTTCAAATCTGACAGTTGTCTTTGCTATGAAACTAGGTGTGTCAATAGAACCCTGTTAGCCCAAACCTGCCTCTAACCTGGCCTGATCCCAACCCGAAGGACAGGCCTGGATTACAAAATGGTCAGCCTGGTAGAGTCAAGTCATGTTTGGGTTTAACCCATCGGCCAATCCGACTTTATGTTAGTTTAGTTTAGTTAAACTTATATTTAAATGGGCTTTAAAAAAATTTGAGTATCCTTTTTCTTTTACCTCGTTAGCAACAATCGAGCATCTCTAACGTTAAATATTTAAATATATTTCCACAAAACTCACATTCCCAAGCCAATAGTCAGTTACGTTCTTCAACTCCATCCCTCCAATATTTGTCACTCAAGAGACCCCAAGTCTTAGTCTATGTCTCTCCCAAGTCTTTCATCTTCACTTTTCTAATCAACCACAATGTAATATGTAGAAGGTTTCAAGTAATTGGTAAGTAAAGAAGATCTCATTGGGCAAAAAAAAGTAAAGAATATCTCATTTTCTTTTCAATTAATCTTTTACTTCATCCTGTATAGTGCGTGTAACTCCTAACCCAAACCTACCAAATAAACAATAATAATCAAATATTGTTGCAGCCAGTAATATTGCTTTGTCCGATAGAAAATTTCATTAGGGCCTGTTTGGTTGCATGAGTCTAGAAATTTCAAATATTTAGAGATTTCAAATCTATGGAGTCATAATTTATAAAATTAACTATTTGGTTACCAAATTGGAATGAAATTTGTGGATTCATCTGTGATTTTTGTGAATGCGCAAATATTTAGTGTTTTTATAGTAGAGATGAAATCTCTGGATTTCACCCCATACCCATAAATCTACAGATTCACGTTTTTAATGTAAAAAGATGAATCTCTAGATTTCATGAATCTAAAAATTTCACAACCAAATGGGTATAAATCTCGCATTTATGAATCCAGAGATTTCAAATCTTTGGATTCATGTACCAAACAAGCCCTTAAGCTTTCTTAATTTCGTACGTTCTTTCAAAGATTCAGTGGTTTCTCGTTTCTTTCAATGAAACAGTAATGCTTAATATATTGCTTTATTCTCCATTTTTTTTTCTTTTCTTTTTTCTGAGGAGGATTTATATGTGTTTACTGATAACAATCACAAATGCAGGAACCCTTAATACTTAGGTTGTACCACGTCCCCAATGATTGTGTGTTTAAGGGTTTTTTTTTTTTTCTAGCAAATTTGTAAACCAACTTGGGATTGCGTTATCTTCAAAATATACGATTTTCTAGTCTACAACTTTTGGGTCTAGATCGATTGTTTCTTGTATGCATTCAATACTCCCAGCTCCTCCTCTTGGAATTGGGAATAGTTGTGCAACTTCTATGTTATTGCTCCAAATTAGGTCAATTTGATTCTTGTTTTGCTCCACTTACTAAATACGTACCTACGTGTATACCATGTAAGATCGCCTTGAGAGAGTGTTTGTGTGGTTGTGTCTCCACGATATGGTTCGAAAACATTCCTTCTCAAACAAGCCTTCTCAAACAAGCCACATATCCGTCTGGTTTGGTTCTTCTTTTCATCAGAATTCCTGCACACATTAGAATAGTGTTATTAGTGGTGCCTAGCTGCTGAAAGTGCTTAGATATGCACCGATCAATGGGACATTGGTGGAAGCAATCCTCCAAAAGTCCGGCCGTACTTCAAGGGGAAAATTTGAGGTCCCTATCCATTTAGACACATAATCTAAAGTTCTAGTGGGATTTGGTGGACAATTTTGAATTGCTGATTCATCTCTCATATGCCAACTTACATAGCAAGTTATCATCGGCATTTGAAACACCAACAAAACATAGCTTTATCAGTATGACAAACAGATAAAAAGTTAAGGCATAAGTCCATCATATTGTTTCGATGATAAAATTCTAATATTAGTCCTAGTGGTCCCACTGCCCAAAATCCTCTGGTCCAACTGCAATCAATAAATAAATATCACATGGATTCATCCTCAGTTCTACACAAAAGACAAGTAGGTGGAGCGGTTGTCCAATGAGAAAGAGCTGCCTTGGTGGCGATACGTGCATTCAAAATCTGCCAAAACAACATTTTAAATCTCGGATGTAGATTAAGCTTCCCGAAAGAAGTCCACCAAGATTTATATTGATTTTGAAAATTTTCATATTTTAGGGTATGTAAGTATTTTAGAGGCAATTTCGTTGAGAATTCTCCTGAATTGAAGAGTAAAGATTTCCATCTATCCTGACCTTGATTCATGTTCTAAGTCACAATTTTAGAAATGTGGGGTGGGAGAGACAACTAAATTTCATTTAAAAAAGTATGACCCCGCCCCACCACATCAGCAAGACTAGAGTTCCTTAGCTAAAAATGGGGATTGACATCTCCACCTTTATGATCATGGTGGAACTGATCCATGAATCGAACTAACAAGAAATGTCTCTTCCATTCCCCACCTTTTGTTGGACCATAGCTGCAAGTTGAGATAATATCCTTCATAAGTTGTTCCAAGTTTGAGATCTAGATTTTTTCCGATAACCTTTGGGTCAAAGATTGAGGAGTTTGGAAAGTATTTACCTTTTAAACATTTTGCCCACATAGAGTTTGCTGGTACTATCAAAAGCCTCTACCCCTATTTCAAATGGAGTTTTGACATCTCCATTTTTCTGAAACCAAGCCTCCTATATCTTTAAAAAGACAACATTCATCCCAAGTTATTAGACTTAGATGCTTACTTCAATCACTGTCCTTGCCAGAACCTTTGGCATTGGACATCTAATTTCCTGCATATATCTTTAGGAAGCAAAGAATATTGCATGTGGTATATAAATAGAGCTTGTAGCATCTATTGCAAAAGGACACTTCTACCATTATAAGAAAGTGACTTAGATTTCCATGTGGTCAGCTTGCTTGTTAGTTTTGTGATCTAGTGATCCCAATTTTTGGTTTTGGCTCTATTCTAAAAGAGTTTAGTACCTTCCAACATTGTCAATGTCAAGATTGTATTCTTCTCTTGAGAGAACACATTTCTGCTAAAGTAGGCTTCCCTCTTCTCTAAGCTAATCATTTGACCAGTTATATCAGCAAAGATTTCTAAAACCTTTTTTACAACAAAAACATCCTCATAAATTGCTCTACAGAACAGAAAACTGTAATCAGCAAAAAACAAATGGAGACCTCAGGACCCTTTAGCCATCCTTATTCCTCTAAAAACATTTAGGTCTCTTAAGCTTCCTAAAAGCCTAGAGAGGATCCTCATTATTAAGAGAAATATGTAGGGAGCTTGAAGGTTTCATTATTGCTTTATTCTGTTGCAAACCAGCTTCTTGCTTCATTAGAAAATTCCATCCATCTTTGCTTCATTATGTTATGTCTTCTCAAAGATTTGGTGGTCTACTGATCTTCTCATTTTCTTTCAATTAAACAATAGCAAATTATATATTAATAGGTTTAAGATCATTTCAAAGTTTCCACTTGTTAATGTAATTGGCAAACTGGCAGAAGGACAATACCTTCGATTTTATCTAATTGTTGCAGTACGAAATAATCAAAAGAATTGAACATTGGTGAACACCAGTGAGCTCTGTGAAGGAAAATAACGAACCAAAAGGTAGAGAAGCATAAAACTTAGGGTCATGGTTAGGGTAAATCAGGCCAATCTGGCCCTATCAGGATTAATCAAGGGTGCAGGCTTAGAGAAACCCTATTAGGGTCGGGTAGGGCTTGAGTTTCAATTGTAGTCTCTAGGGTAGGATTAGGGTTCAAGGCTGGCCTGACTCAACCCGATCTCTTGACACCCCTAGGCTGCGTTTGTTTGCTGGAATAAAGGTGGGGTGGGAAAAAAGGAGTAGGAAAATTCTTGAAAAAAATGTATATTTACTACTTTTCCCTTAAATCCCAAAATGGTAAATTGTTTGGTTCCTTAGGGTGGGAAAGTAGGAAACTTGTCTGGTGATGTGACAACCCAAATTTTTCACCCCAAGTCATTTTAAAACCCCACATATTTGATGGGACTTTGTGAAAAAGTTAGAAAAAGTAAAAAGTAGGACCCACCACTATCACTTTTCTACAAAACCCTTTCATTTCATTTCCTTTCCTTCTCCCTCACCCCACTACACATAGGACCCACGCCTTTTTTTTTCCCACCCCACCTTTGTAAACAAATGCATCGCCTAGTGAAAACTCAATTGGTGTATATAAATTAAACAACAACTTGTCTTGTCCTGAGTAAATAGGGTCTGCTACATGGACTATTGCCATCCAATCAGTTTTGTTTGAGGTCCTAATGATAATTTGACCATCATGAAACCTCTCTAATAATCATAAAAGAGTCACCCCCACCAAACACCCCCCCTCCCCAAAGAAAATTTTAAAAAATAATAAAGAAGAAAAACTCTACTGTTTCTTACCAGAACTAACCGCTATGAGCTAGCTAGCTTTAATAACAAATACTTTTAAATGACAATCTTTACACTAAATGTGAAAGCAGATACTTCATGTATACTAAATGGTTAATAAAAGACATGGAATTGTCGTGAAATATTGAATGCATAAACATTGTTAACATGGTATATGTTTATAACAGTTTAGTGCTCTAGAATATCCATCATTCATTATACTAATTTTCGGTTTCCTCCCTCAACATTGAAGTGCTATTAGAGTAAGAGAAATCAACTATGACAAAGAAACTTCAAATGAAAACATTGGGACATTGAAGGAAACCCATAATTTAAATATTCTAGTAGTAATCCTATGTCTTTAATTCCTTTGTAGTGCTTTCAATTCAAAAACAAGGATTCTTTGTAGTAGACATTTTATACCAAAACAAAATCATGGTTGATTTAAATGATTTGTATAACAGAAGCTACAAAAGTAGGAATTTCCATGGTTGGCTGCAGTTATCATTGCCTTTGGTGGTAGAATTTGATTGGTGCATGCAAATTTCATCTTGATGGTGAAAACCAACTTCACCCACCATGAGCCTGACTTTTAAGAATTAAGAACAAACAAAAGATTCATTGTCAGGAAGTTCTAGCAGTAATTCCTAAGTTCATGATGAGCTAAGTTAAATTTCATCAGCTCTTTCGGAGTTCCACATCTCTCTATCATAAAACCTACTGCAAATTGAAGAGTGCTTCCATTTCACTATTTCAGTTTCTAATTTGTCAGCTATCGAAAATAAAAGAATTATTCATGTATGGCAGTGTCAGACAAAGAAAAATTAGTAGGATCCTTAGTTTATTCAAAGACCTACAAATTCTAGGCTTACCCCTGCTAGTCATAAGTTTTTTTTTTATAAGAGAAAAAAATTTCATTAACAGGGTTAATTGCAGTTACAAAGGTTAACTTTTGTTCTATTGTTCTGCTAGCCATAAGTTAAAAATCTAAAAACATGACATATGTTTTTAATAGAAATTCTAATGAATGGCAAGTGCCACCATTCAAATCATTAATAATGAAAGAATTTCATATAGGTACCCCCTCTTGAAAGATGGATTCTTGCTGTCCAGTTACCATGAACTCATGGCTCGATCTACAAAGAACTTCCTGTGTGAAATGACGGAAGACATAAATTATACCATGAAATGCATCTTTCATTACATCTAAACAAATACTACTCTTAACAAATACCTTCTACAGACTACAATGCCTCATCAATCTATTAATTATTTCATAGATTCTCTGTAATATGGAAAGGTTTTCTCGTTTCCTTTTTTTTTTTTTGGGTTTGGGGGGTTTGGGGTGTGGGAACAGAGTATTATTTTGAAGTAAGGAAAGGAGTAGTATTTCTTTTTTTACCTGTCGTTTGGGAATTCACTCCCCCAAATTGCCTTCAGAGCCATTCATCTCAAGCTCAAACATTATTTTTATTTGCCTGAGGAGAACAGAAGAGAAAGATCATTAAACATCCTACTATTGAATACTTGTCATAACCAAACAACTTTCAGAACTCCAGAGTAAATATGACTTGGCATTTATCTTTCTTTAACCCAGAATACCTGGTTGATCTTCAGTTCATTGTGAATTTATTCACGAGGGTTCTCCTAGACCCATGAAGCATATAAATCAGAACTGCATATGTATAAAAGAATAAGCCAAACTGATGAGAAATAATGTAAATTGAGAAATAAATGATCTCAACGATTTTTCTAAAGAAATTTAGGCCCAAGTCATAGACTAAACAATAACAATGTAGATCTATTTAAACAGGAATCCTCAAAAAGATGTACGCCGCTCTAAAATGAATGTATCAAGTGTCTAAACCCTTTTTTTTTGGGTGCAATATCAACTATCTAACCTAAACAACTAAATTATGTTAATTAAATACATAGAAAATAAAGAGAAGATACCGAAGTGTTACGGATAAAGAGAATAAGAAAACTACTCTCTCTCTTTTTTTTTTTTTTGGTAAGAAGACACTTGATTAAAAGGAAAAACCACGATTACAACCTACAGAAAGAAAGTCAAATAACATGAACAGCCTAATAGAGGGAGGGGGTGTGTGTACATATAAAAAAGCATTTAGTGCTCCCTCCTTAGCCAACGTGTTAGCTATGAAGTTGGCTTCTCTTGGAACATGATTGAAGGAGATAGATTCAAATGATGCTGCCAGTATACTGATGTCTTTGATAATGGGATAAAGTTTCCAAGGCACCTCTTGGGGGTACTTTTGAATGATAGTGATCAATGCTTGATTATCACTCTCCATCATTATTCTTGTCGCTTGAAAATCATGCGCCCATAACATACCCTTCTCATTGCCAGTGCTTCCAAAGTAAGAATATCTTGAGATATTGATTCCAAATCCAAATAACATTTTTCCCAAATGGTTCCTAGCAATGCCGCCATATCCCGCTTGCCTCTGCTCCTGATATAATGAGCCATCCACATTGATTTTCATAAAGTGGAGGGGGGGGGGTCTATCCATTTAATAACTCCATAAGTTGTAGAAGATGCAAGAACTCGAGGCTGAGGAGTGTTTCCAAATCTAGAAACAAGTTGTGCTGGTTGAGTGGAGTTAGGTGTGGCAATATTGCTCATATAAGACTTCCAAAGAAGCCATAAGGCGAGAAGAGAATTGATGATCTTGTCTGCCTCTTCATTTCATAGAGCTAGAGACATAGACTGCTCCACCACATCTTTAATGGACGAAGCTCCGAGCAGGGTCAGGAAATGTAGATTATGCCACACTATATTTGCATATCGGCAGTGGATAAAGATATCGTCGGGGGATGTCTCCATATTTCCACAAAAAAGACAAGATGTTACAACCACGCGCGGCAAGAAGGTCAATTGTGGGAAGTTTTTGATGCAGCAGTTTCCATAAAAAATGCATGGCCCTTGGCGGAAGTGGTAATTTCCATAGTAAACGCCAGGAAGAACTTTGCCGATTGTTGTGGCTCTTCTTTAGACCACAAGCCAAGTTGTGAGCTGATTTCACTGTAAAGAGCCCTGATGAAGTCCAGCTCCATCCATGTCAAAATGTGGTATTTGGAGTGTTAGTATTTTTTCCACCATGTCACTCGACCACCATTTCTGCAATAGATCACAATTCCAGGAATGAGAGCTAGCATTGTTCAACTGGGCTACTTTGACAGGACCCTTCCATGCGAAGGGGTAACAGCCCTGGTCAGGGAGAGTGTTTGGTATCCAATTCACCTTCCATGGATTAATGAGTTCTCCATTGCCAACTTGCATGAACATACCTTGTTTCATCATATCATGCCCCGTCAAGATAGATTTCCAACCCCAGGAGTTTATGGCCTGTGGTTGGACTTCAAGAAATGAAGAGTGTTTGTAATATTTCTATAACATAAGTCAACCCCAAAAGGAAGATGGAGTTTGGAGTAATTCCCATGCTTTCCGAGACAGAAGCGCTAGGTTGAAATTATAAAGATTGCAGATATTTAGCCTACCTTCAGTTTTAGAGGTACACATCGTGTTCCAATCCACTGTATGTACATGTTGCTTATCACCACTAGACCAATAGAAGGATCTCATTGCTTGTTCTGTAGCCATCAATGTGGTAGCCAGCAATTTAAAACAAGACATAAAATGTGATGGCATAGCAGCCAAAATAGACTATATAAGGACCAACTTACCTAGTGATGAGAGGAGCTTCAATTTCCATCCTTGTAATCGGCGAAATACCCGCTCAATGAGGGTTTGACAATGTTTTTTTTTCCAACTTGCCCACAAAGAGAGGAATGCCCAAGTATATATCCATCTCTGATGTTGGAGTGATGTTAAAATGTGTGGATAAAGCTCGCTTCATGCTTGCTGATGTACTTTTACTATAATGTGCCCGAGTTTTTTGGACATTGAGTTCTTGACCTGATACAGAATAATATCGTTAAATTATTCGGGAAAAAAATATGAGCTTCCGACTTGTTTGCTTGACCAAACAGGAATTTCCATGGTTTGCTGCAGTCGTCATTGCCTTTGGTGGTAGATTTTTATTGGTAAGTGCAAATTTCAGTCATTTCATTTCAGCCTCTAATTTACCGGCTCAAAATGAGTACTGAAAATAAAATAATTATTCATGTATGGCTGTGTCAGATAAAGAAACATAAGATTTAAATGTATCGTATACATATAGTTTCTTTTGTTTTAATTATTACTGTGGAATTCTCAATAATTTAAAGAACTATTAAAACATCACAAATCATCTGCATTACAGAATACAAATAAGAAAAGTGGAAAGAGATAAAAATAGGAAATGCTGCATCATTATTTACACACAAAAAAAAAATCCCATGCCTTCGCATGCACTAAGACCTAAAAATTCTAGGCTTCCCCCTGCTAGCCATAAGTTAAAAATCTGAAAACTTGACATGTTTTTAATAGAAATTCTAATGAATTGCAAGTGCCACCATTCAAATCATTAATAATGAATGAATTTCATATAGGTAGGCACTCTTGAAATATAGATTCTTGCTGTCCAGTTAAACTCATGGATCAATCTACAAAGAGCTTCCTGTGTGAAATGACCCATCAACGGGAAGACATAAATTATACCATGAAATGCATCTTTCATTACGTCTAAATAAATACTACTCTTAACAAATACCTTCTACAGCCTACAATGCCTCATCAATCTATTAGTAATTATTTAATAGATTTTCCGTAATATGGAAAGGTTTTTTTTTTTTTTTTTTGTGGGTGTAGGAACAGAGTATTGTTTCTCTCATTATTTTGAAGTAAGGAAAGGAGTAGTATTTCTTTTTACCTGGTTTGAGTTTGATAGGGTTGATTGGAGACTCTTGCGGTTGCTGATATTGGGTATTCACTCCCCCCAAATTGCCTTTAGACCCATTCATCTCAAGCTCAAAAGTTATCTTTATTTGCCTGAGAAGAACAGGAGAAATATCATTAAACATCCTACTATTGAATACTTTACTATTATTGAATACTCGTCTTAACCAAACAACTTTCAGAACTCCAGAGTAAATATAACTTGGCATTTATCTTTCTTCAACCCAGAATACCTGGTTGGCTGAAGCTCTTGCATTACGAGCAAGTCTCCTTGCTGCACTCGAGGAAGGAGGAAGAGTTTCTCCAAGTCATATGTGAATCAGATTGCTTACAACTCATTGAAATGCTCAACAAAACACAACAATTAGCTCGTGAGGTCTCCTCAATTCTAGAAAATATCTAGGAATTGCAACAGTTTTTTCAATCATGCTCTTTTGAATTGTTACCAATGTCCCTCAACCATGTGGCTGATACTTTGGCTAGGAAAGCCTTATTATCCCAGTCACTGATAAGGTGGTCTATTTCCTCCACTTGGCTTGTGGACCTCTATAAAAGCAATGCCTTGTGTGTTTTTCTTTTTGGAAACTGAGGTTCATCCGAGCCAGCTTGGGCGCACCTTGACGTTGTTTGCAAGGATCTAACTCACGACCTCTCCACTAAGAAGTATGGATCTCTACCACTCTACCAATCTTGCATTGGCGATGCTTTGTGTGTTTCACTGGCTCATGAATGAAAGTGCCCTACAAAAAGAAAAAAAACACACACACACACACAAAGCATTGTGAATACATGGTTGATCTTCAGTTCATTGTGAATTTATTCATGAGGGTTCTCCTAGATCCATGAAGCATATGAATCAGAACTGCAAATGTATAAAAGAATAAGCCAAAATCATTATTGCTTTATTCTGTTGCAACCCAACTTCTTGTTTCATTCATTAGAAAATTACATCCATCTTTTAAGATTATAGAAACAGTGGATGAACTTACACCTATCAACCTTGTCCGCTTCATGCGTGCCTTCCTCTTGTAACTCAGGTAACTATCTCCTACCGCCGGTCTCGAACATGGATAGAAACAAACTTGCTATCCTCCCTTCCCCACCAGAAGGTACTCGTTTAATCTCTCCATCCCCTCATCCTCTCCCATAGCTTAACCTGCAAATCTCTCCGTTTGAACTCTCGGACTCAGATGATGAGGTGGTACTTGATAATAAAAGAACAAAGGAGAAAGTAACTCCCACTCATCAGAACTCACTAGTTGGATTTATTCTTGAAGGCAAACCGTTCAGGAGACAGGCTGTATATGATGGTCTGTGTGCTGCTTGGAATCCAAGGGGACGAGTCTCCATCTCTCCTATTCGTGAGAGAACCTACCTTTTTCAGTTTCAGTACCTTATGGATAAAATCAATGTTATCCAAGAGGGACCTTGGTCTGTCTCAGGTAATCTGATCGTCTTAGAAGAGTGGAATGAAGCACAAGAGTGGACCTTCCAGAGGTGCGACTTCTGGGTCCAAATCCATGAGGTACCAAGAGATCTCATGAATAAAGAAGATCTACAGCAGATCATAAGCAAAATCGGAGAAGTCACTACCATCATGGCCATCCAAGGTCAGCAATTTGGACAAAAAGTTTCTTACGTCAGAGCCAGAGTTAAGATTGATATTCTTCAACCTCTCAGAACCCAGGTGGTAGTAAGGAGAGTTGAGGGCGATAGACTCAAGGTGGGTGTGAGATTTTAGAGGCTCTCTACAATATGCTACTTCTGTAAGCTTTTGGGGCATGATGATAATCGATGCATAGAGTTCTTTAAGGCACTGGAGGAACACAACAAAGTGCATCAGTGCAATTGTGGGAGGTTGCGACCTGGCACCCAAAGCTGGGGTTAACGGTAAGTTGCGTGGAACTCCACCTGATGCTAGGTTGTTGCAGAAAGCTACTTATATTTTCAGAAGAGATGGTGTAGCGGCAGGGCCGGAAACTTACACCGGAGTCGGAGAAGAACCTCTATTGTCTCAAATTTCCCCAAGTCAAAGTACTGACATCTGTGATCCTATCCCATCTGCCTGCAGGCTGCAACAGGTACGTAACATAGCTACTGCTGCAGATATGGTACCAGATGTGTCTCTTCCTAAAATCAATATCCATAATCCAGCACCTCGTATAGATCAAAGCAGTTCCCTATTTTCGCTAACTCCCACATTTGAATCCATCCTATTAACCAATATTAACCCTGCCAACTTCACTTGAGCCGGCGGGGCCCACCACTCCAACCAATATTAACCCTGCCATTATAGGGGTGTAAGTTTGGCCCTGACCCGTCCTAAGCCCGCCCTAAGCCCGAATAAGGCTTGGGCTAAAGATTTTGGCCCTAAGGGCGGGTTAGGGCCAAAATATTCTAGCCCTAAACTAGGCCAAGGGCGGGCCTGGGATTACTCTCTGGCCCGCCCAGCCCATCCCGGCCCGCTCCCACGATTTTTGGCCACGACCGAGTCCCCGATCTTAGCCCCCGATTTTGGCCCTGATCCTGGCCCTAATCTTTTCCCTGATTAGTCTTGATCTTGACCCAGATCTTGGCCCTGATTTGAGTCTAAAGACTTTGGACCCTCCACCCACATGGAGAGGAATTAATTGTAATACATATGGGTGGATACTTGATACGTGTCAAATTTTAGAAACATGATCATGTTTTGTAGAAAATTATTAAAAATAAATTATAACCTCATTACCAATGTAATAAGCATCTATTTGATTTTGACCCTTATCCTAACCCTAATTTTGGCACTAATCTTAATATTAATTTGACGATAATCATATACTACAGTACTAGATTTTTACCCTGATCTTCATACTAACATTGATATGAGTAATGATTTTGACATTTAGTCACTTTGATCATATTAGACTATAAATTTATTTTTTATATTATTTTTAAGGTAAATTTTATTTTTCCAACAAAGTCATTTTTAGTTCAATAAAATATTGATTTTGTTTTTTGACTAAGGCGAGATAATATATTATAAATAATAAAAACTATTACATAAAGAATTAATATCTAAGAAATCTATACCCCAACTTCTCATCATGAATATCTAACAAATTTCTTTGTGATATTTCAAAAAAAATTATTAAAAACATATAGCTATGTTTGTAACCAAAACATCATTTTCTTTAACTATGAAAAAAATACATTTTTTTTTATACTAAATTATCGTCGATTTACTTGTTAACAAGGTTTTGAATATGAATTTTTTTGTATTGAATAAAGATATCAAGTGTAACCAAAAAAAAAAAAAAAAGATATCAATTTATTGAACAGTTGTGAATGAAAACATACCTACCTACGGCTTAAGTTCTTGACTTTGAAGATAAAATTTTCATTTATCAGATTCCTTTGGAATTTTGAATCTCTGATGTTTCTAAGTTTACAAAAAGAGTTTGTGTGACATTCTCTATAATTGACTTGACTTTCGAATATGCTTAAATTTAATTACAATTCTTCTCTCTACTTATTCTATTTCATGAATAATTTTAACTCTTTGCTGTGGAGAAAAACCAAAGGAAAAAATAGAATAAGAGAGAGAGAGAGAGAGAGAGAGAGAGAGAGAGAGAGAGACTCGGGGGAAAGACAAATTGGGAATTTGGAATGAAGTTTGACCATTGTCTTAGAAGTTAGAAATTAATTGAGAAGTGAGATAAATCTTTTTCTTTTTCCCTTCGAGCTTATATATAATAACCATAATTTTCATCGAATAGTAAATTAAAAAAATCCTAGAAATTTGGATTTCTCTATTTCTCTAAAATCTAAATGGGTATAAATAGTTAAATACATATTGAATATAAGTTTTGGATTATTTGTTGACATCTTTACTATTTTATTTTCCAAAACTGAATTTGAAATTTAAGAATTTAATTACTTTAATATGTATTTTAATTACTACCTGTTTTACATTTGATATTTACGACCAAAGATATGGCCAATTAAAGCTAGGGACAAGGCCAATTAGGGTCTCGGGCCAATCGGGGGCCAATCAAGGCCAGGGACGGGGGCCAATCGGGGCCAACCCATCCCAACCCTGGCCCAATTAGGGCCAATTAGGGCGAGAATGGGCTTGGCTTGGCCCTGTAGGGCTTAGGGCCAGGGACAATAATCATTGGCCCTGAACTAGGGCCAGGGCGGGAATGGGCTCAAATTATACCATATAGGGTTGGGCTTGGGATTGCAAAAGCCCGGCCCGGCCCGGCCTAGTTGCAGCCCTAATTGCCAATTACCCCCATCACCTCTCTACCTCCATTGACCCCACTATCCACCAATAACCAAGTGTTTTTCTAAACCGCTTCTGACTCCATGTCACCAACTACGAAAATCATTTCCCCTTCCATGAAACAAACCGCTGAACCCCCTCTCTCTCTCTCTCTCTCTCTCTCTCTCTCTCTCTCTCTCTCTCTCTCTCTCTCTCTCTCTCTCTCTATTTCCCTCTAACCAGCCAGTCCACACCTCTCATCCAACTTCCTCAGTGGTCCCTTTCAGCCCCAATACTGTCTCCCAGATGCCTACCTGAGCTGCTGGTCATCCATACTTGCACCCTGGTAAGTGCCTCGCCCACACCAAGCTTCAAGTTGCCAATCCCAAAAAAAATTGGGTAAAATGAAGAGGGCCAAACATGGAAAGGCCAAGCCAAGTGGGGCTTGATATGAGGAGGAATGTATCTCTAATGAAGGCCAACATTTTTTAGGCCTTACTCCCGTGGTGATTGGGGTTCAGTCCCACGGGCCACAATGATCATTTGTAGTTGGAACTACAAGGGATTGGGGAGCCCCCAGGCAGTTCGCTCACTTAATAATCTCTCCAAAGATGTGGGCCCAGATATTCTATTTCTTATTGAAACCAAGAGTAACTCAGTAAGGATGGAAAAAATTAGAAGAAAATTGAATTTTGACAGCGCATGGACAGTGGATTCTTAAGGAAAGTTGGGTGGTCTATCTGTGTTATGGAATAATTCATTATCTCTACAATTCCTATCATCAAGTAACATAATTATTGACATACAGGTAACTATTGATCAGAACATTTGTTTTTTTTTCTATCCTGTGTGTATGGAGATCCTAGAAGAGAGCATAGACAGAAAGTGTGGGAGAGAATCAAGAGCCTCAGCAATACAAGAAGTGAAGCATGGGTCTGCGTGGGTGATTTTAACTCACACCTAGTCTGGTCTGAGAAGCAGGGGGTAATCCAGGTTCATCACGTGATTCTAAGGCCCAAGATGTTTTGGATTGTTGCAATTTACTAGATTTGGATTTCAATGGGCCTACTTTCACCTAGTCTAACCGTAGAAGGGGTGGAGATAATACAAAAGTTCGACTCGATAGAGCTCTTGCAAATGTGAGATGGAGGACCTTCTTTGAAAATCTTGCAATTTTCATCAAACCAGACTATCAATTCGGATCATAATCCTTTGGTGCTTGGACTCGAGAGGGAAAAAAAGTGAAAGGTAGAAGGCCTTTCCGGTTTGAGAAAATGTGGTTTAGACACTCTTCATGTAAACAAATTATTCAAGAAGGCTGGGGCAGGAACATTAATGACAATGAAGAGTGTATTTTAACTCAAAGACAAATAATTGCAAGAGGGCTTTGAAGGAGTGGAACAAAAAGGATTTTGGAGTGGTTCAAGAGAACATTAAGGTGCTGAAATGAAAGTTGGAATTATTGCAATAACCACCAAGTTCGGAGGATAACTTCAGGGAAGGAAAATTTATTACTGCAAAGCAACTAAATGAGCAACTGGAAAGAGAAGAGGAGCTTTGGCATAAAAAATCCAGAATTTCCTGGCTTCAGAGTGGAGATAAGAATTCAGCCTTCTTTCATGCTACTACTCTCCAGCGAAGGCATAGAAACAAGATTTTTTAAGGTTAAAAGATGATGACGGGACTGGGTAAATGCTGAAAAACAAGTATCTGAGGTGTTACTAAAACATTTTCAGAAAGCAGTATCAACAGAAGGTGACAATTTGGAGGCTGTTTCTATTGCCCTGGAAAAAGTATCTCCAGGTGATTTCGATGAAGTGAACAGGTTGCTATGTGCAACTCCTACTATGGATGAGGTGCAAAAAATTATCCACAATATGGGTCCTCTCAAGGCACAGGGCCGATGGTTTCCCACCTTTGTTTTACCAACAAATGTGGACTACCACAAAAGAGGATGTATACAGCTATATAGTCAAAATTTTCACCACTAAACGGTTTCCTGAAGATCTAAACAGCACATATGTGGTCTTGCTCCCCAAAGTCAAGAATTCGGAGAGGGCTGAACAATTTAGACCTATCAGCCTTGGAGGGGTGGTTGTCAAAGCAATTGGAAAGATTATGGTGGAAAGATTGAAATCAACTCTGTCAGGTATTATATCTCCATTACAGGCTGCTTTTATTCCCGAAAGAATAATTTTAGATAATATCTTTATTTCACATGAGATATTTCACTATATTAAACATTTGAAGAAAGGGGAAAAAAAAAAAAAAAAGCAAATTGCCATCAAGCTTGATATGCAGAAGGCCTATGATAGGCTGAGTTGGGGTTTCATCAAAGCCACCCTATCTAAATTGGGTTTTTGTAATACCTGGATTGATTTGATTATGGAAACCATTACTACTGTGTTGTATACCTTGTTGATCAATGGAGTAGAAAAAGGGACCTTCGCTCCCACCAGAGGCATCGACAGGGGTGACCCCCTATCACCTTTTATCTTTATATTGTGTTCCACGGGTCTAAAGTAAGCTGTTGGAGGAGGCCAAATGCAACAAAATAATTCGTGGCATTAAAGTCAAAGGGAGAGCGCCCCCCCCCCCCCCCATTAACCATCTTCTATTTGCAGATGACTGCTTACTATTCTCATATTTGAGGCCTCAAGAAGTAGCAAACTTAAAAGAGTGTGTGGATCTCTTTTGTTCAGCTAGTGGTCAAGCAATAAACCATGGTAAATCTACTGTCACATTCAGCCCCAATACCCCACATAGAATGAGAAGATGGATGGCGAGCATGTTGGGCATCAAACAAAGTGAGGGTCCAACTAAATATCTTGGTTTACCCACAGAAATTGGGGTGTCTAAGATTGAGGTCTTTAGAGAACTGGCCACAAGAACCAATGCAAAAATACAAGGTTGGAAGAATACTTATCTATCCCATGCAGGCCGTGAAGTACTCATCAAATCAGTAGCCTCCTCTATGGCCATGTTTATAGGATCCCACTTCTCCATACCTTCAACGGTGCATGATTCAATCCGTAAAAGCATCAACAACTTTTATTGGGGTCAAAGAGAGGATGGGAAGAAAATCCATTGGGTCTCTTTGTGAAACCCAGCCCTAATCTAACCCTGACCTTGACCCGGTAACCCGGATTGTTTTTAGGTCCGAAGACCCGGAGTAAAGAAAGAAGCCAACTATGGGCCTTCTTAGTAGAAGACATGGTGTTTGACTCTAAACCCATGGATGTTGTTGATGGAGTTCCATACTTGGATGTCTGTGTAGATTTGGAAAGGAAGCTGCAGTTGTTTGAAGATGAGATTAGTTGAAGGACTTGGAGTATTATCTGACTTGGTTTGAAGGTATTTCTTCACACTTGACTTGTTACTTGATGTGTATGCACAAGCCCATAAGGTTTAAAGCCCATTTGATCCTCCAAATCCCTGATTATTCCTTACTGTCTGCCTTGGTCGACTGACTGGTCAAGTGGGCCACTCAACCAAGCACTCAACCAAAGGAAGGTGAAATCCGAGGAATTGTAATTTTAGGGGTTTTCACTCTTATTTAAACCCTACTTCATATTTCTTTGTTACGGCTGCCTCCTAAACACTTTGTGAACGTGAGAAGACCTCTCCGGAAACTCTCTCCGGTGATTTCGAAGATTCCTCTCGCAGATCCGAAACCTCGCTTCTCTGTTCTTACAATTCAAGGTTAGTATCTCTTCGAATTATTAATTCTCTTTTCTTGATCTTGTTCTTGATTGAGATCAGGAAGTTGATGCTGCATCCTTGCAACCATCCCTTCGTGATCTCCTTCGTTTCTTTGAGATCTATGATCATCATCATGATCTCAACCCTAGCCGAAGGTTTTCTTGAAACCCTAACCCTTGCTGGAGTTCTGGAAACTCTTGTTAACCTCCCATGCGAGGGAAACCTCATGGGTAATATTTCTAGTAACCTAAATTAGTTTTCCTATGATTTTCTTATTGCCTTTGGCCAATTATTTAATTTTCTTTCATTCCGTGATCTCAACCTTTTTATGGGAACCATAAGGTTGAAACCCTAAATTCTTGGGTTAA